>NC_068421.1:40118526-40363526 GCF_023373465.1 Oncorhynchus keta
AGAGAGAAGAGCAACAGAGAGAGAGAAGAGCAACAGAGAGAGAGAAGAGCAACAGAGAGAGAGAGAAGAGCAACAGAGAGAGAGAGAAGAGCAACAGAGAGAGAGAGAAGAGCAACAGAGAGAGAGAGAGGAGAGCAACAGAGAGAGAGAGAGAGAGAGAGAGAGAGAAGAGCAACAGAGAGAGAGAGAGAGAGAAGAGCAACAGAGAGAGAGAGAAGAGCAACAGAGAGAGAGAAGAGGAGATAGCAAAAGACAGTGAGCAAGAGGGGAAACTCAGAGAGCTGTAGCCTCAGTGTGGTCAGAGAGGATGCTGATGAGCTCATACTCTGTCATGACATAACGCTGTCTCTCTGGTGACTCAGTGTAATATTGACACGGGGGTGGCTTCCAGGCTCACCCACAAATACACTCAAACTGACGGGTTTCTCCCTCTGACTCGCTGTGCCCCTCTGGGTCTCTGGGTCTCTGGGTGAATCATTGTGGGGACACCGGGGTGTGAGTGTGCTGTTGCCGTCTACACAGCAGAGAGAAGATGTTTCCACGGTGAACAGGCCCGACAAGCCTGAGCGACCGTCTAGTACAGAGCATCTGCTGTCGGAGACAGCGGACCTGGAGCAAGAAAGTCCCCACAAGCGCAGTCCCCCGGGGACCAGCCTCCTCTGATCTGAGGGAGCTCGTTATGCACACGGAAAGTATTGGACAGGGCAGATAAAACACGGGAAACAAACAAACCAGGAAGGAAGATCACGAGGCTCCACTGTGCGACAGAAGGGACGTACGTGACTATTGGTTCAGCAGTGTGACGCTGCGCATCTGCACGACAGAATGAAAAGAAGCCTTGTCCATCACCTGGGAAACATCAGCAAAATGTACTGCACCGACAGTACACAGGGGGCCCCAGCGCCCAGGAACCTCTCTGCAGAGGATTCTACCGCCGCCGCCGCCGCCGACGTTCATCCCATCACCAAGGATAGTTGGACAAAGCAATGTTACGGCAGCTCGCTTGCTCGGGTAACGGGAAGCAAACAGGCCTCGCACACAGTCTGCACATCTGATTGCCTCTCCTTCTCGCCAAGAGACACCCTGCCACACACACACACACACACACACACACACACACACACACACACACACACACACACACACACACACACACACACACACACACACACACAGCTTTTCTGCGGAGCCAGCACTGTGCCGTGCAGGCACTTCCGGAAGTGTCTCCGGTATTCCATAAAGACGTGAACCCAGCCAACCAGCTGAACCGGACTAGCCCTCTCCCTCTCTCTCCATCACCACAGCAGAAATGAGGAGGGGGAAGTGGTTTCAGCGCACACACACACACACACACAGTCTCTAAAACTATCAGTGGAGAATCCTCTGTGCGGGCGAGGTGAAGGGGGCAGCCGTGTACCTCGCACTAAGGCCACACCCTGGTCTGGGATCAGATTTTCTTACGCTTCCTGGTTTAGAGGCTAAACTGATCCTCGGGGACAAGTGATTAACCACCAGCTTTCCTCTCAGTTGAGGTGAGTCTGACCCTGGCCTCAGCACAACAGGTCAATGGCAAATCAACCAACAAAGGCAATTTCTCTCACTCACACAGACACAGCAAACAAGCCTTTGGAGTCAACAGGGGCGAGCTGAGACTCGCAGTGGGAGGACCTCCCAACAGCCTTTCACCATGTCTTTTGTCCCCACCTCAATATCTGGGAGACTGCCGTGCACACCAGCTGGAACTCATAAAGTACAGTACAAATAGGGCAGATGAGCCCGTCCTCCCTCCCTCCCTCCCTCCCTGGTCTCCTCCTCCAGGTTAGAGGGGCCCTCTCAGGCTTATTTATACCCACACGGCCTTATATGGGCAGCACCCGCTACCGGCAGCAGCCTGAGGGGTATGAAGTGCAGTTTACATACACGCTTCCATCCCTGGTCATCTACGCTCCCTCTCATCTATAGCGATCGAATACCAATACTGGCAACACGCCCTTTCCTCAACTCAGTCCCCTTTTCCTTGTCCCTCCATCCTCCCCGAGCTAACTATGCGAGGGAGCAAGGACATTTCCTTCCTCTCCGGCAGCGCGGGGTGAAAGGTCGTGTTTAGAGAGGTTTATGCTTTGCTTACTGTCACAGATCCACTGTAAAGGGAGGGAATCAGAAGCACTTGGGGCGAGTTGTCAGAATGTCTAACGTTGCCTTTCCTGTTCCCTCGGTGTGGCTTCTGGTGCCGATCCAACACCAGTAACACCTGCACTGCTGCCCCAACAAAGGACTACAGAACGGATTTGGCACACCGCTGCCAAAAAATACTCTGTCCAATTCCCTCTACTCCTGTCCAGCACTAGATCTATTCTACAGCATATCAAAACGATAGAACCAATTCCCTCTACTCCTCTCCGGCACTAGATCTATCCTACAGCATATCAAAACGATAGAACCAATTCCCTCTACTCCTCTAGATCTATCCTACAGCATATCAAAACGACAGAACCAATTCCCTCTACTCCTCTCCGGCACTAGATCTATCCTACAGCATATCAAAACGATAGAACCAATTCCCTCTACTCCTGTCCGGCACTAGATCTATCCTACAGCATATCAAAACGATAGAACCAATTCCCTCTACTCCTCTCCGGCACTAGATCTATCCTACAGCATATCAAAACGATAGAACCAATTCCCTCTACTCCTCTCCGGCACTAGATCTATCCTACAGCATATCTATCCTACAGCATATCCTACAGCATATCAAAACGATAGAACCAATTCCCTCCGGCACTAGATCTCCCTCTAGATCTATCCTACAGCATATCAAAACGATAGAACCAATTCCCTCTACTCCTCTCCGGCACTAGATCTATCCTACAGCATATCAAAACGATAGAACCAGCATATCAGAACCTCTACTCCTCTCCGGCACTAGATCTATCCTACAGCATATCAAAACGACAGAACCAATTCCCTCTACCAATTCCCTCCTCTCCGGCACTAGATCTATCCTACAGCATATCAAAACGACAGAACCAATTCCCTCTACTCCTCTCCGGCACTAGATCTATCCTACAGCATATCAAAACGATAGAACCAATTCCCTCTACTCCTCTCCGGCACTAGATCTATCCTACAGCATATCAAAACAGAACCAATTCCCTCTACTCCTCTCCGGCACTAGATCTATCCTACAGCATATCAAAACGATAGAACCAATTCCCTCTACTCCTCTCCGGCACTAGATCTATCCTACAGCATATCAAAACGACAGAACCAATTCCCTCTACTCCTCTCCGGCACTAGATCTATCCTACAGCATATCAAAACGATAGAACCAATTCCCTCTACTCCTCTCCGGCACTAGATCTATCCTACAGCATATCAAAACGACAGAACCAATTCCCTCTACTCCTCTCCGGCACTAGATCTATCCTACAGCATATCAAAACGACAGAACCAATTCCCTCTACTCCTCTCCGGCACTAGATCTATCCTACAGCATATCAAAACTACAGCATATCAAAACAGAACCAATTCCCTCTACTCCTCTCCGGCACTAGATCTATCCTACAGCATATCAAAACGACAGAACCAATTCTATCCTACAGCATATCAAAACGACAGAACTCCTCCTCCGGCACTAGATCTATCCTACAGCATATCAAAACGACAGAACCAATTCCCTCTACTCCTCTCCGGCACTAGATCTATCCTACAGCATATCAAAACGACAGAACCAATTCCGGCACTAGATCCCTACAGCTAATTCCTCCTCTCCGGCACTAGATCTATCCTACAGCATATCAAAAAACTACTCCTCTCCGGCACTAGAACCAGCATATCAAAACCCTCTACTCCTGTCCGGCACTAGATCTATCCTACAGCTCAAAACGACAGAACTCCTCTCCGGCACTAGATCTATCCTACAGCATATCAAAACGACAGAACCAATTCCCTCTACTCCTCTCCGGCACTAGATCTATCCTACAGCATATCAAAACGACAGAACCAATTCCCTCTACTCCTCTCCGGCACTAGATCTATCCTACAGCATATCAAAACGATAGAAAAACTCCTCTCCGGCACTAGATCTATCCTACAGCATATCAAAACGACAGAACCAATTCCCTCTACTCCTGTCCGGCACTAGATCTATCCTACAGCATATCAAAACGATAGAACCAGCATATCCCTCTACTCCTCTCCGGCACTAGATCTATCCTACAGCATATCAAAACGACAGAACCAATTCCCTCTACTCCTCTCCGGCACTAGATCTATCCTACAGCATATCAAAACAACAGAACCAATTCCCTCTACTCCTGTCCGGCACTAGATCTATCCTATAGCATATCAAAACGATAGAACCAATTCCCCCCGCACATATATCTGCCATTTCTCCCCACTTCTCTAACCAAAACACTGTTACAACATACCGCATTGACTCCCAGCTGCAGACGGTGCCAGACATGCAGCACACACGGCCACGCCCAGACAAACAGGCTCCGACTATCGCTAGGCTGCTCATAGGAACATATAGGACAGGAGCCTAGGGACAAGGGGACGGGAGCCTAGGGACAAGGGGACGGGAGCCTAGGGACAAGGGGAGGGGAGCCTACGGACAAGGGGACGGGAGCCTACGGACAAGGGGGACGGGAGCCTAGGGACAAGGGGGACGGGAGCCTAGGGACAAGGGGGACGGGAGCCTAGGGACAAGGGGGACGGGAGCCTAGGGACACGGACAAGGGGACGGGAGCCTAGGGACAAGGGGGACGGGAGCCTAGGGACAAGGGGGACGGGAGCCTAGGGACAAGGGGGACGGGAGCCCAGGGACAAGGGGGACGTGAGCCCAGGGACAAGGGGGACGGGAGCCCAGGGACAAGGGGGACGGGAGCCTAGGGACAAGGGGGACGGGAGCCTAGGGACAAGGGGACAGGAGCCTAGGGACAAGGGGGGGCTAGGGAGGGGACAGGGAGGGACAAAGCCCACGGACAAGGGGGACGGGAGCCTAGGGACAAGGGGGACGGGAGCCTAGGGACAAGGGGGACGGGAGCCTAGGGACAAGGGGACGGGAGCCTAGGGACAAGGGGACGGGAGCCTAGGGACAAGGGGGGGGGCCTAGGGACAAGGGGGAGCCCAGGGACAAGGGGGACGGGAGCCTACGGACAAGGGGGACGGGAGCCTAGGGACAAGGGGGACGGGAGCCTAGGGACAAGGGGGACGGGAGCCTAGGGACAAGGGGGACGGGAGCCTACGGACAAGGGGACAGGAGCCTACGGACAAGGGGACAGGAGCCTACGGACAAGGGGACAGGAGCCAAACAGAGCAGGGCCCGTACTCATGCAGGGTATCAGAGTAAGAGTCCTGATCTACAATCAGGTCCTCTCTCATTCAATATGATTTGAAAGGCAAAACTGATCCTAGATCAGCATTCCTACTCAGAGCTGCTTTGTGAATATGGTTCAATACTAGAGTATCCATATTGTCCAAAGCAATGACACCCCACACACACACACTAGATAAAGGCTTTGCAGAAGGGAGAATTGTAATTAAACCCACCATATGATGTGAGTTGGTGTGTGGTTTGACTTTGTGATAAATTCAGCAATCTAGGACTGATGAATCTTCAGACTTGGAACTGGGTTTAAACAGAGGCCCCCACAGAGCAGGCATAAGCAAGCACAGCCTCTTTCCCAAACGGAAGCTCTCAACAGTCTGGGGACAAACACACTTCACATTGTAACATCTCTGGAATCTTGTCCCCAACCAGCCACAGAGCAGAGGTCAGGCTGCTTAGATGACAATACACAGACAACAGCTGAGGCAATGACACACACACACACACACACACACACACACACACACACACACCAGAGAGAGAGAGAGGGCCTGAACACACAGGGCTTAGCTGGCTCCTCTCCTAAGGGGCCAGTCAGGACAGAGTTAGAGGATCAGATGACTGCTGACAGGAGCTTATTGTGAGACAAGCCTATAGGGTGTGCTGGTGGATCACACTGAAGGAACTGCCCCGTGCACTAAGCAGGCTATCCACCCAAGCACATAAGCACACCCAATGCAAAACATAGGCCATGGGGGTGAGGAATCCTTAAGAGATGACGCCAGGTGTCACTCCATTTTTGTTCCACCTCCTCTTATCAAGCCCAACCTCCTTGGCAGTGTTTGCATTCGCTCACTCTCTCCCTCACAGCCGGGCCAAGCGCTTATCAAGCCCAACCTCCTTGGCAGCGTTTGCATTCGCTCACTCTCTCCCTCACAGCCGGGCGCTTATCACGCCCAACCTCCTTGGCAGTGTTTGCATTCGCTCACTCTCTCCCTCACAGCCGGGCGCTTATCACGCCCAACCTCCTTGGCAGTGTTTGCATTCGCTCACTCTCTCCCTCACAGCCGGGCGCTTATCAAGCCCAACCTCCTTGGCAGCGTTTGCATTCGCTCACTCTCTCCCTCACAGCCGGGCGCTTATCACGCCCAACCTCCTTGGCAGTGTTTGCATTCGCTCATTCTCTCCCTCACAGCCGGGCCAAGCGCTTATCAAGCCCAACCTCCTTGGCAGCGTTTGCATTCGCTCACTCTCTCCCTCACAGCCGGGCGCTTATCACGCCCAACCTCCTTGGCAGTGTTTGCATTCGCTCACTCTCTCCCTCACAGCCAAGCGCTTATCACGCCCAACCTCCTTGGCAGCGTTTGCATTCGCTCTCTCTCTCCCTCACAGCCAAGCGCTTATCACGCCCAACCTCCTTGGCAGTGTTTGCATTCGCTCACTCTCTCCCTCCCTCACAGCCAAGCGCTTATCACGCCCAACCTCCTTGGCAGTGTTTGCATTCGCTCACTCTCTCCCTCACAGCCAAGCGCTTATCACGCCCAACCTCCTTGGCAGCGTTTGCATTCGCTCACTCTCTCCCTCACAGCCGGGCGCTTATCACGCCCAACCTCCTTGGCAGCGTTTGCATTCGCTCACTCTCTCCCTCACAGCCGGGCGCTTATCAAGCCCAACCTCCTTGGCAGCGTTTGCATTCGCTCACTCTCCCTCACAGCCGGGCGCTTATCACGCCCAACCTCCTTGGCAGCGTTTGCATTCGCTCTCTCTCTCCCTCACAGCCGGGCGCTTATCACGCCCAACCTCCTTGGCAGCGTTTGCATTCGCTCACTCTCTCCCTCACAGCCGGGCGCTTATCACGCCCAACCTCCTTGGCAGCGTTTGCATTCGCTCACTCTCTCCCTCATCACGCCCAACCTCCTTGGCAGCGTTTGCATTCGCTCACTCTCTCCCTCACAGCCGGGCGCTTATCACGCCCAACCTCCTTGGCAGCGTTTGCATTCGCTCACTCTCTCCCTCACAGCCGGGCGCTTATCACGCCCAACCTCCTTGGCAGCGTTTGCATTCGCTCACTCTCCCCTTACAGCCGGGCGCTTATCACGCCCAACCTCCTTGGCAGCGTTTGCATTCGCTCTCTCTCTCCCTCACAGCCTGGCGCTTATCAAGCCCAACCTCCTTGGCAGCGTTTGCATTCGCTCACTCTCTCCCTCACAGCCGGGCCAAGCGCTTATCAAGCCCAACCTCCTTGGCAGCGTTTGCATTCGCTCACTCTCTCCCTCACAGCCAAGCGCTTATCAAGCCCAACCTCCTTGGCAGCGTTTGCATTCGCTCACTCTCTCCCTCACAGCCGGGCAAGCGCTTATCAAGCCCAACCTCCTTGGCAGCGTTTGCATTCGCTCACTCTCTCCCTCACAGCCAAGCGCTCATCAAGCCCAACCTCCTTGGCAGCGTTTGCATTCGCTCACTCTCTCCCTCACAGCCGGGCAGCGCTTATCAAGCCCAACCTCCTTGGCAGCGTTTGCATTCGCTCACTCTCTCCCTCACAGCCGGGCGCTCATCAAGCCCAACCTCCTTGGCAGCGTTTGCATTCGCTCACTCTCTCCCTCACAGCCGGGGCGCTTATCAAGCCCAACCTCCTTGGCAGCGTTTGCATTCGCTCACTCTCCCTCACACAGCGCTCATCAAGCCCAACCCCTTGGCAGCGTTTGCAGCCAGCCAAGCGCTCATCAAGCCCAACCTCCTTGGCAGCGTTTGCATTCGCTCACTCTCTCCCTCACAGCCGGGCGCTTATCACGCCCAACCTCCTTGGCAGCGATTGCATTCGCTCACTCTCTCCCTCACAGCCGGGCGCTTATCAAGCCCAACCTCCTTGGCAGCGTTTGCATTCGCTCACTCTCTCCCTCACAGCCGGGCGCTTATCACGCCCAACCTCCTTGGCAGCGTTTGCATTCGCTCACTCTCTCCCTCACAGCCGGGCGCTTATCACGCCCAACCTCCTTGGCAGCGTTTGCATTCGCTCACTCTCTCCCTCACAGCCGGGCGCTTATCACGCCCAACCTCCTTGGCAGCGATTGCATTCTCCTCACACTCTCCCCCTTACAGCCTGGCGCTTATCAAGCCCAACCTCCTTGGCAGCGTTTGCATTCGCTCACTCTCTCCCTCACAGCCAAGCGCTCATCAAGCCCAACCTCCTTGGCAGCGTTTGCATTCGCTCACTCTCTCCCTCACAGCCAAGCGCTCATCAAGCCCTGCTCCGCTTGAAACAGAAAGACTCACAGCGGTCGCAGCTGAATGAAAAGCAACAACTATTATTTCAGAGAGTATGTGACAGTACACTGCAAGGTTTAGGAAAGTCTCGTTTCAACAGGTGATACATCTAGTCTATTTTACATGCCTCAGGAGAGACAAAAGGAGGCCTGTTGGTGCTGGCAGAGGAACTTGGCAATATCCTTGTCTAATTCAGTGCGCTACATTTAATTGATCCTATCAGTGGTAAACTCATTGTGCTCGTTTGACTAATGGGTTCGCCAATCCAGGGGCTCTACTGTAATTGCGTTGACATTCATCAATCCATTACCATGACAGACAGAGGAGACACTTCCTACAAGTTTAACTACACCCCCCCCCCCTCACCGGGTGGCTGGCGTTCAGATAGAAATATATGATGTAGAACAAACATGCTACACTGGTGGAAGGAGCCTGATCGCGCGAGAGCGCAGCGAATCGGTCGGTCCTCTTGACCGGGCCACAACCATGCCTCTCTGACAGCTGGCATATGGAATCACATCATCTTTACTCGTGACCTTTATCTGCAACATTCCACAACGTCGTGTCCTGCTGAACGCAGCCCTGTACAAATCCATCTGGCCTGAATATTTGTTTTCCGATGACCCCTCCTCCCCCCACATCACATTGAGTGATTGACAGTACAGGGTTGGGACAACACAAGGACACACCTGGTAGGGTTTGCCGTCGGCTTACGGCCCAGGCAGTCATGGAGTGTACCTGGGCAAAGGTTAACATGCAGGCGGCCTGACAGGCTGGCCAATCAGGAAGAGCTGGGGGGTGCTGGCCAATGTCCCAGCGTTGGCAACCACACTGAAAGGAACTAAGTTTATGTACAGTCACCGTATCCAACGTTCCATGCTAGCCTGGTCCCCGAACCGTTTGTGTCGTCTCGACAAAGAGGTGGCAATGACATTGAGGAGTTGGTAAATCAACACAAAACAGATCTGGGACCAGGGTATATCCATGCCTGGTTAGCTTCTCAGAGGACCACAATACACGCAACAGGTAGGTGGACAGGTAGGGCTCTAGCTGGTACACAGAGTGTGGGAACGAACACAGTGGGACACAACAGGTAGGTGGACAGGTAGGGCTCTAGCTGGTACACAGAGTGTGAGAACGAACACAGTGGGACACAACAGGTAGGTGGACAGGTAGGGCTCTAGCTGGTACACAGAGTGTGAGAACGAACACAGTGGGACACAACAGGTAGGTGGACAGGTAGGGCTCTAGCTGGTACACAGAGTGTGGGAACGAACACAGTGGGACACAACAGGTAGGTGGACAGGTAGGGCTCTAGCTGGTACACAGAGTGTGGGAACGAACACAGTGGGACACAACAGGTAGGTGGACAGGTAGGGCTCTAGCTGGTACACAGAGTGTGAGAACGAACACAGTGGGACACAACAGGTAGGTGGACAGGTAGGGCTCTAGCTGGTACACAGAGTGTGGGAACGAACACAGTGGGACACAACAGGTAGGTGGACAGGTAGGGCTCTAGCTGGTACACAGAGTGTGGGAACGAACACAGTAGGACACAACAGGTAGGTGGACAGGTAGGGCTCTAGCTGGTCCACAGAGTGTGGAAACGAACACAGTGGGACACAACAGGTAGGTGGACAGGTAGGGCTCTAGCTGGTACACAGAGTGTGAGAACGAACACAGTGGGACACAACAGGTAGGTGGACAGGTAGGGCTCTAGCTGGTACACAGAGTGTGGGAACGAACACAGTAGGACACAACAGGTAGGTGGACATGTAGGGCTCTAGCTGGTACACAGAGTGTGAGAACGAACACAGTGGGACACAACAGGTAGGTGGACAGGTAGGGCTCTAGCTGGTCCACAGAGTGTGGGAACGAACACAGTGGGACACAACAGGTAGGTGGACAGGTAGAGCTCTAGCTGGTACACAGAGTTTGAGAACGAACACAGTAGGACACAACAGGTAGGTGGACAGGTAGGGCTCTAGCTGGTACACAGAGTGTGGGAACGAACACAGTAGGACACAACAGGTAGGTGGACAGGTAGGGCTCTAGCTGGTCCACAGAGTGTGGGAACGAACACAGTAGGACACAACAGGTAGGTGGACAGGTAGGGCTCTAGCTGGTACACAGAGTGTGGGAACGAACACAGTGGGACACAACAGGTAGGTGGACAGGTAGGGCTCTAGCTGGTCCATAAGGCTACATGTCATCTAGCACAGAAAGGGGCCGTTTTCTTAGTGAGCACATACCTCGTTCATCTGAGTGGAGCAGGAGGGCTGGAATACAACGAGCCACAAAGTTAATGGAAGAAGTAGTTATGAAGTCCCAGACATGCTTATAGCAGGTTATAAAGCCTTGTTTGTGCAGGCTTTGAGTAAAGTGTTACTGAAAGCAGCACTGAAACTACAGAAGTCTCCAGTCTGGGCAGAAGGCATTGCGTCCAAGTGTTGCCCATTTATTAGAGAAGACGTGGTGATTATCGTGATACAAGGACACACGCACAAACTATCACTAAAATGCTTGTACTTTCCACTCCAGTCAGTGAGCTCAAAGTGAACTAAATGTTCATTCATAAAAGGCTTTTTAAACTCCTATATCGCGATTATACCCCAATTCAATCATGGCATCATACCAAGGGATGTTACAGGCTTACTAGGTCAACTGGTACCAATTCCTATGTTTAGTTTAACGGAGCAGAAGTACCACAAAGTGAAGGATTAGCGATGGAAAGCGGATCTCTAAGCCACGCCCCCTTTCCTTTCTCTTCCCACAGCCCTTCACTCTACCCCTGTCCGTCAGGTTTATCAGTGTGAGTGTGGATGTGTGTGTGTGTGTGTGTGTGTGGGGGGGGGGGTCATGCTCACTAGGCACGAAACGGAAAGAAACCTGGACAAAACAGGGAGGTACCACCTGAAACAGTCCAATAACAAAAAGCCCATTTTCCTTTTCTGTTACACATCATTTAGGAAAGCTGTGTTACTGTGTGCCTCACAACGAAAACAATCCAGGTTTGACTGAGCCAGAAGGGTTCCCAAGTCTGATAGTAGTTTGCTCCTGATAGGAAGCGAGACTTGGTAGCAGGGCGGGGCCCTCTACTCTTCTTATAGGCCGGGACATTTCTGGTGGAAAAGCCACAGCTAAAAGTAGACAAACTCCAGATCGTCCAACCGGCACAGTTCATGACTCATGCAGCACTCTACATTGACTCACTACCAGACTTGCATTCTACCAGACTGACTCATTCCATAAATACACTCAACAACCCAACGCTAGACTTGGACTGAAATAGGTGCCGGAACTCATTTTGGGTTCTGGTACTGTTGATATTTAGATGCAGAATCTCCACAATACTTTTGAGCTAATATTCTAGAAGAGGAACAGGAGCTGGAGGAGCAGAACATTTGAGGTGTTGGTACTCAGCTCCGGTGAACTCCTGCCCACGTCAAGCATGGCCTCCACCTCTTCTTCGTTCTCCAAAACCGCACTCATACACATACCTCAGACGCCTGACCAATAGTATGTTGACGCGGGCGAGACTCAAAAGGAAACCAAAAAGCAAAAGCACACAAAACACGTTCTCTCCCGCGCGCCTCACTCTTCACCCACTGCTCTCCTCGCTCTCTGACTTGTCATAGGAGCTCCCAAATCAATAAGAGGTGTGTTTCTCCCACCATCTCCCCCATCAGTCGAATCTCCGTCGTCCTTCCCCACTCCCCTTCCTAGACGACCGTATACTTTTGCTATTTAAATAGAAACAGGCTGTGGCCCAGACTCCATGTCCTCCTCATCGAACTCATGAACGTTGGCAGATCCACTCACACCAGGGTGTGTGAAACATCAGTGTGGCCTCACTGTCTACCACAGTATTTGGTGGTTTATTAGGATCCCCGTTAGCTGTAGCTACTCCTCCTGCGTTGCACACAGAACATGAAACAGAAGTACATTGACGTGGCTGTTTTCAGGGCAGCGTGTCCCAGACATGCCCCATCTCTCGGTTGATTGGTTTTCAAACTCCGGGCAGAATGTGTGTGTGACACGCCAAACCTGTGACACCATAGCTCACTGAGAAAGTACAGTACTTTTGCAAGCTGTCCCTAGGTCCACTAATTCACAAGGCCTGGGCGAATGTTGTCGAGACCTTTTATCATTTGACCAAGAGCTTTCCTATTCTAATACATAATCTCCCTCCTCCTCCCCTCTCAATCTTTGTTTGTTAGGCTCTTGTACAAATCCAAACATTCATCATCTGTTTCAACTAACAAGGTAATCCAACAAACTGCAGTGTTGGTGAATTTGGTGGTGAGTGTTTTGTTTTTTGCGGGGGGGGCAGAGGTTGACGAAATGGTTTAGGGCAATCAGCCAGGCAGCCATGTTGGCCAAGTTCGAGTAGTAAGCCCTGAGAGTTTCCCGTTAGAGGTGGAAGAGGCCGAGGCACTGAGGCAGGTGGAGCCAATAAGTCTCCTGGGGTAAGGCTCTGCAGCACCGACAGCTGGTTCTGTGACGAGAGGGTCACAACAAGACGAGGTCTGCAGAGCCGCCCATGTCACCACCATTGAGTTCACACACATTGGCTGGTCACATGTAGCAGCTGATGACAAAAGCATTTGCTGTTGTGGTGGTGTGTGTGTGTGTGTGGGGGGGTTGGGTCTTTAAATAACATGAAACAGATTTGCCCAATGGCAAAGCGATACATGCAAAAGGGATATTATGCAAACAGTGTGGTGGGGTCAAGCAGAGGGTTATATTTGTCTCTGTGGACACCGCTGTCAGAATCTCAAGCTTTGTGAGACAGAGCTGGGAGGTGCCAAAATATCTGTAGAGTGCAGACAGCTGGGAAAAAGCTCAACCCCGGAATTATTCTGCCTTGGGCTAAAACTGGAATCCTCGTAGGAGGACTTCTTTTTAGGGAGGGGGAGGGGGAGGGGGAGGGGGGGGAAGAAAAATCACAGCATCCCTCTGAGGTAGTCGAATGGAAAGTCTTGGCTACAGTTAAACAGCAGACAAAATATCCCCAAGAAGTTCTGTTGTGGGAAAAAAGTACTGACAACACCACTGATTGGTTTTAGTGCTTGCCTAACTCCACAATTCAACAAACAAACAAACAAATCGCCATGATGAAGCTGCAGGTTTCTTTGTTTTTAGTACTGGATCTACACATACACAGCCATGAGATGTGACCATGAGATGTGAGTGGAGAGCAATGCCACATCTCAAGCCTGGATACAGTCGTGGTTGGACAGGTGGACACTCACAGTCCTGTTGACATAACCCCAGGTCACCCAAGACACTCACACAGCTACCCACAAACCACCAGGCAGCTTAGTCTAGTTAGCCCATTTAGTGATACTACACAAACGATCTGGTTTTAACTACTACGACAAGTATTTTAACTCGCCAATGTATGAGATCGTGAGGCTATTAGGAGTGGCTGGCTGGCAGTCAGGACAGGACATGGATTGGCAGTTGTTACATCACGCATGGCATGACTGCCAGCCAGCCACTCCTAATAGCCTCATGATCACATACATTGGCGAATTAAAATACTTGTCGTAGTAGTTAAAACCAGATGGCCTCGTCGCCGAATTGCTACATTGTCACAAATATGAAGCACGCAAACTTCTTCCCGCTACAAAATAACTTCGTAACAGCCTGTTTAGAAAACGGGGTCGAAACAAGGTACCTCAAGATATACATACCTTCAATTAGCCGAAGTCGTGAGTTTACTTCGCCCCGATGTCTCTTCGCCGGTAGGCTACAAAAAGACAGCAGTCTGTTCCGTCTCTCGTTGAACCCAGATTCAACTCCCGTCTCGATGTGACCAGTCCTTTCAGTGGTTCCTCGTTACTGATCCAACAAGCAACTACAATCTGGCGGCTGTAATTCTATTGAAGGTTTTTTTCTCCACCGCTTTAGTAGCCTAGATTATCCACCACTTTTCACCTATTTCAAATGATCTTACACTTTATTTTTATTTTTGTAAGAGTAGCGTTATCTAGCAAGTGCACTTCAAGTATACAACAGCAGTAATTAAGCCATAAAAAAATATTATTATATTATTCTGAGTATTTGAGTCCCCTGTTGAGTCGTGGAACATGTCAGTAATTTCCTCTCCCTCCTTCAAACACTCAACAGCCCCTATGCTGCGTTCATAACCTATTGGGAACGTGGTAGTTACCAGTTGTGAAGTCGTAAATACAAGTTGGATGCATTCACCTGCTTTGAACTCGTTGAAAAAACGCCGAGTGGCAAATAATAATAATAATAATAAATTATCAACAAGCTGCATTAACCATGAACTAAAATAACAGCTATCATGCTTGTAAAAGCAAAGTGAATTCTAAATGCTTGTGAAACCTTAGCCTATGTATTTTAGTTTAAATGTGTGTATACCCCTGTGTATAAAGTGTGTCTCTGTTATTTGGTACATTGCATTATATTCGTATAAAAGTCATGGTTGTAAACAAATGATCGTGTTCCAAAAACATATAATACATTGCTTTTTTTTAAATATTTTTTTGTTGTTACAGTAAACTGCTGAAAATTCTGTTTTCAAAATGTAATTTCCTTTAGTAGGTGACGACAGAGGTCAGCAAGTGGGAGAAGTTGGAGCGCAGAAGTTATATGCGGCAATCACATGCTAACTGGTTATAGTTATGCACGTTCCGCGTTCAACCAGTTAGCAAGTCAGACATTTCGGAGTTTCCTCGTTCCAACTAGCACATTAATGGGGAAATAGACGACTTTCCCACTTGCAAGTATGACTTGGAGGGGCATTCAAGTGAATTTTCCCCAGTCGTATATGGTAAATACTACCTTCACACTTGGTTATGAACGCAGCATAGATACCAGGAAGTTCGAGACCCATCCCACAGACTTAAGGAGAAATATCATTTGTTTTTACATCAAACTGTTTTCAACAAGCGTAACACTAAATAGGCTATATGGGAAGTAGTCTATGCAATGTTTGCATTGGATAGCCCTGTGTGAACCTAATGTGAGAGCACACGTCCTTGCTTTGATTATTCAATGTTTGTCTATAGGGATGTTTGCCTATAGCTCCTACCATAAGAATAACATATGGGTTGAGAGTGCCTGTAAATATTGTTGTACTGGTGAGAATATGCCGTTGAAAATCCTGAACGAGAAAAGAAAAACCGCCGACGGCATTCAACTCACTTTCCCTTCGCTGACTTTGTAGTAGTGTTCTTCTCCCCTCTACTGTCAATAGACCTGTCACTGCACCTTCTGTCCGCGTCCTACCATGCTTTGCGTGGTTGGTTCATGGAAAGGGTGTGGCCGCCATGCGACTTTTTAATCAGATCTGTGGCAGCAAGTTCAACAATTTGCTATTGATATGTTAATGTTATTCTAGTATATTATGCACATTCTACTGTCATAGTAGGCTACAGATCTGAGGCTTGTACACTTTAACAAAAGTCCACTGTCAGCATTGCTTTATTATTGTCAGCATTTTTAAATGGTGCCATGTGAAGGTGACCTTTGCAGTTCAATTGCCTGCCTTTATGTGATAATGGACTGCAATATGGCACCCCTGCCAGAAGGGGTAGTGATCGATTCAGTACTGTAGCCCACCTCTCTCACTCTATCTCTCTCTCTCTCTCTCACACACACACACACTACCCAGATTTGCTAGCCCTCCTCACTCTGCTTTAATTATGCTGGGAGGAAAGGTTGTATCCTGTTGACAAGGCCCTGTTCATTGGAAAGACAGACTGTACTCCAGGGAGTGTCTCTGTCTCTCGCCACAGAATCTGTGTGAACCTGGAAGAGGGCATTGTTCCTTTCTCGATAAGGAATGAGAAAATGGTGTATATGATATGCCTACTCATTAACTCGTACACTACTCTTGTGCCTTCAGTTCACAAGTCCACATGTTCAATCTCACACACACAAACACACACACACACACACACACACACACACACACACACAGAGACACAAGAGGGTGATGTGACCATGGTGGAATGTTGGGATGCATGTTCTGTCTTTTCCTCACCTACATTCTGTACCATTCCCGTCATTAGCCATTCCTGCTCACCGAACGAACACGAGGCTCAAACTGAACTTGATAAAACTTAAGATTTATCAGATGACGTTAATAGCGTCTCACCGGTTGGACGCTATAGATCTCAATCTATTCCTAAGATCCAAGTTGGTCAAAGTTGGTTTGTGTACGAGTCCAACACTCCCTTAACCTCCACCGCTTTCTGTGGCACAGCCTTGTTGTTTCACCATATGCTGTCTGATTTAAAGCCCCACACCCTGCATTCCTTAGATTGTGCGAACTGGAGACTCAGTCCCACCCGCTCGATCACCACTCTCTCACATTCACCGGGAACTTGTGCAATCCCCATTCCATAGGGAAACATGTAACCCTTCTTTACATTGATAATGTGCTATGTTAATATCATTATTTAAGTGGCAATCGACCATTCAGTTGGTTTGGATTTTCTTATTGTTTACCATTTGTTTATTCAAATTGCCTTTCCCGCCATTCATTTTCTGCTGTATATTTTTCCGAATCTGTGTTTACATTGGATGACGTTTTCACGCCTCTCCAAACACACTGAAGTAGACAGCACATTATGAGCCCTGTGTAACATTTTTCACTTGGCACTCAACATCAATGGCCTAGCAGGTGTTTTCTGACTGCGGGCACTGAGTGTAAAAATCGAATGAGGATGATATCGATTGTACCCTGTCAAGCCAACTATTTGGCACAAACAAATTTACCGTACATAGTCGAGCCGCTTGAAGGCAGCTGAGGGGAAGACGGCTCATAATAATGGCTGGAACGGAGCGAATGGAATGGCATCAAACACATGGAAACCATGGAAACCATTACCACAAGCCTGTTCACCCCAATTAAGGCGCCACCAACCTCCTGTGGTCAGGCGAAAACCAGAGTGAGCGGCCAAGGTGAACAACTTTTTCCCCGTCCACAGTGAACCTCTAAAATGATACATCAGCTCTACTTCCACACAGGCAGATCCTAGCCTGGTCCCAGACATGTTTGTGCTGTCTTGCCAAGGTTGGCAAAGTTAGCATGAGAGCACGAACAAATCTAGGACCAGGCTAGGGAAATCCCACTCTAGGATAGCTAGTTATTTCAAGTGTATGAGGAGTGAGCAGGTTGAATGGATGGACTCACCTTGGTGCAGCTGTGGCAGTAGCTCTCTCCATTCTTCCCAGGGGACAGGATGATCTCACCTGTAGGGATCAACTGGATCCTCAGCTCCATCGTGGTCGCTCTCTCCCTCTCTCTGTCCTCCGTCCACTTACTCGGGTCCTTCTGACGGCGTAGCAATGAATTCAACCCACCCCTCGCACGTTTGTAAAAATTCCTCCCCTTAACGTCGGTGAGAGTAATAGGGAAGTTTCTGTTACACTGTCAAGAGAAAGAGTGAAAATGAAAACTAAAGTAGAAAAATATGATTTTACTGGCCGCACATACAGGGATTTACATGTGTGCTTCTTTTCTCAGTTATCTAACGAGGCCAAGACAGTCAAAGCACAAGGATGTTTCCTGTGTCTGTGCAGAGTGCTCTAGTGCGAATTTCCCCTTAGCAGGCAAAGGATATGTGTTGATGGTCACAGTGTCAGGCTCTCTTTCCACAGCCGGCCCCGCAGTATAATTGATGTCCCTGCACACCAGATCGCTGTGGCGCAATGCACTCTGGGTTGGCCCGGGTATCAGGGCTTCCTCCTGGACTCATGCATCCTGTCTCGGACGTTCACAGGGTAAACACCAGAGGAACCCACTCTCTCTCCTCACGTTTCCCCTGGCTATTTGTATCACATTTAACCTTTATATTTAACTAGGCAAGTCATTTAATAACAAATTCTTCTCTACAATGACGGCCTACTTGTAAAGCCCCTTGTACAACTGGGAGACACGCGTAAACGCCACATGCATCCCCCACCTCTCCAAAAACAAATAAGAGACTTGTGCCTCTTGTGTGTCTAGTGTCTTCGGTTTCGTCTTCCCAAGTGGTACACAAATTAATGTAGACAGGCAGATGGTCAGAGGGTCATCAGACAGAGGCTGGAAGCAGAGACATTGTGACCATATCTCTGTCTGGGGTGACAGAATTGTATATATATATATTTATATATATATATATATTATATATATATACAGTGCCTTGCGAAAGTATTCGGCCCCCTTGAACTTTGCAACCTTTTGCCACATTTCAGGCTTCAAACATAAAGATATCAAACTGTATTTCTTTTGTGAAGAATCAACAACAAGTGGGACACAATCATGAAGTGGAACGACATTTATTGGATATTTCTAACTTTTTTAACAAATCAAAAACTGAAAAATTGGGCGTGCAAAATTATTCAGCCCTCTTAAGTTAATACATTGTAGAGTCACCTTTTGCTGCGATTACAGCTGTAAGTCGCTTGGGGTATGTCTCTATTAGTTTTGCACATCGAGAGATTGACATTTTTTCCCATTCCTCAGTTTTTGATTTGTTAAAAAAGTTTGAAATATCCAATAAATGTCGTTCCACTTCATGATTGTGTCCCACTTGTTGTTGATTCTTCACAAAAAAATACAGTTTTATATCTTTATGTTTGAAGCCTGAAATGTGGCAAAAGGTCGCAAAGTTCAAGGGGGCCGAATACTTTCGCAAGGCACTGTATACACACACACACAGACGAACCCATTGATCTTTGCTGTGACACTGACTGCCCTCAGTGCCCTGTGACCCCTCCCAAGGTTCCTGTTTGTTCCTTCGTACAGCATCTTCTCAGCATCCTCTCAGTCACACCCTTTAAAAGCTGCCCTCCCTGGACCACTGACTTCCAGGGATCTCAGCAATGCCACCGCACAAAATGAATGATCAACACTGATATGGGTTGAATATCAATGATAGATTGAGTTCTGCTGAGTCTGGAGTTGTAGCTTGGGTCTGGGTGTATG
The DNA here is from genome assembly GCF_023373465.1 of Oncorhynchus keta. Lineage (NCBI taxonomy): Eukaryota > Metazoa > Chordata > Actinopteri > Salmoniformes > Salmonidae > Oncorhynchus > Oncorhynchus keta. The sequence goes on from NC_068421.1 coordinate 40,138,077, forward strand.
AGTGGCGAAGGAAACGTGGCTCTATATTACTGTATGTTTTGGGTCGTCAATATGGTCAGTCAGTGATGGGATTTGTGGTGAGGGTGACTGAGAATATGTATAGAAACTGATTGTGGTTGTGTTGAATAGTGTTTTGGGGAAAGTGTGTGTGGTGTAGTGGGCTGTGGGCTGTGGGCTGTGTCTCTTCTGTAACTTCTGTGTTACTGTTCCTTCTTATCCTCCATCACAGTGTTCCCTAGATGTGTGTGTTCCTCACCATTTGTGTACGGCCTTGTGAACATGCAGATATGTGTGTGAGAGCATGGCTGTTGGTACAGTGCATTCGAAAACTATACAGACCACTTCCCCTTTTACACATGTTGTTGCTTTACAGCCGTATTCTAAAATGGATTTAAAAGCAAAAACAGGTTTTTTGAAATCTTTGTACATTTATTAAACATAAACAACAGAAATACCCGATTTGCATAAGTATTCAGACCATTTGCTATGAGACTCGAATTTGAGCTCAGGTGCATCCTGTTTCCGTTGATCATCCTTGAGATGTTTCTACAACTTGGATTGGAGTCCACATGTGGTAAATTCAATTGATTGGACATGATTTGGAAAAACACACACCTGTCTATATAAGGTCTCAGAGTTGGCAGTACATGTCAGAGCAAAAACCAAGCCATGAGGTCGAAGGAATTGTCCATAGAGCTCAGAGACAGGATTGTGTTGAGGCACAGAACTGGGGAAGGGTACCAAAACATTTCTGCAGCATTGAAGGTCCCCAGGAACACAGTGGCCTCCATCATTCTTAAATAGAGGAAGTTTGGAACCACCAAGACACTTCCTAGAGCTGGCCCAAACTGAGCAATCGGGGGAGCAGGGCCGTGGTCACTCTGACAGCGCTCCAGAGTTCCTCTGTGGAGATGGGACAACCTTCCAGAAGGACAACCATCTCTGCAGCACTCTACTAATCATGCCTTATGTTAGATTTGCCAGACGGAGGCCACTCCTCAGTAAAAGGCGCATGACAGCCCACTTGGAGTTTGCCTAAAGGCAACTAAAGGACTCTCAGACCACGAGAAACAAGATTCTCTCGTCTGATGAAACCAAGATTGAACTCTTTGGCCTGAATGCCAAGCATCACGTCTGGAGGAAACCTGGCATCATTCTTTTGGTGAAGCATGGTAGTGGTAGCATCGTGATGCAGGGATGTTTTTCAGTGGCAGGAACTGGGAGACGAGTCAGGATCGAGGGAAAGATGAACGGAGCAAAGTACAGAGAGAGCCTTGATGAAAACCTGCTCCAAAGCTCTCAGGACCTCAGACTGGGGCTAAGGTTCACCTTCCAACAGGACAACAGCGCTAAGCACACAGCCAAGACAATGCAGGAGTGGCTTCGGGACAAGTCCCTGAATGTCCTTGAGTGGCCCAACCAGAGCCCGGACTTCAACCCGATCATCTTTGGAGAGACCTGAAAATAGCTGTGCAGCAACGCTCTCCATCCAACCTGACTAGGCTTGAGAGGATCTGCAGAGAAGAATGGGAGAAACTCCCCAAATACAGGTGTGCCAAGCTTGTAGCGTCATACCCAAGAAGACTCGAGGCTGTAATCACTGCCAAAGTTGCTTCAACAAAGTTCCCGAGTAAAGAGTCTGAATACTTATGTAAATGTGATATTTCAGTTTTTTTCTTTTTAATACATTTGCCAAAATGTCTAAAAAACATTTTTTTCTTTGTCATTTATGGGGTATTGTTTGTGTAGATTGATGAGAGGGGGGAAATGATTTAATACATTTTAGAATAAGGCTGTAATGTAACAAAATGTGGAAGAAAGTCAAGGGGTCTGAATACTTTCCGCAGCACTGTACATGTGGTGGTAGTGGGCCCTTGGTGTATGTCTTCCTACAGTGTCTGGGGACTGCTGAGATGGGAAGTGACAGTGACACACATCCTTTGACCTGTGACATGCGCCCGAGGTATTCCTGATATCTGGGCATCAACAGGAAACAGTGGCCTTGACGCAGCAAGACCTCAGCCCGGGCTCAGCCTAGCAGACTGTTGTGGATGAGAAGAGAGAAGAGAGAAGAGAACACACACTGACGTCCCTGAAACATACTGGGGAAGAGTAAGAACTGTAACATAAGGCAACCAGAACCAGAAATGGACATGAAAAAAGATTAATTTGGCAAAACACCAAAAGTAATGACCTTTTGAATTACCCTCTATGTAGCATGACCTTGCTTATGCATTTACATATTGTTTATGAAGACTTATTGAATGCCCTATAAAGCCTTTATATGGTGTGGTTCGTTGAAAGTAAGATCGCTAATAGTGTACTTTTCTGAGACGGTTTTCAAGCTCAAGGATATAGTTTGTTGTTTACACTGATCACGGATAAGATATTGTGAGTTTCCAAAAACAATGCAGAAGATAGTTATTAATTAACAGAAGACAGGCTCAAGGTCCTTTCCTGGCTGAAGGTTTCTACACACACTTCAGCTTTCTCAATGCTGTCCATCCTTCAACACACAAGGCGAAGGAGGCCCAACTCTCTCTCTCTCTCTTTTTCTCTCTATGCTGGTCTAAACTAGCTTTCATGTCCTATCCACTCACACTGTCAGGGTGATATGAGGTGTGTGTGTGTGTCATAACCTGCAGCTGTTACAGTAGTGTGTGTCAAGGTGAGCCAGGCGCAGTGGGAGAACTTATACACGACGGGCCAGTGTTCCTGAACTAGGCGTGGACACAACTTGTCACTGACAGAGAAGTCTTTAAAGGAAGTAGAGAGGGAATCGCATCCTGTTTGTGTGAGAGTGAGAGTCAGGGGCCAATCTGTGAGTAAAGGGCACGTGGGCATGGCAACGAGAAAGGGCAAGGAGGGATATGGCAGAGGTTAAAAAATATACTAAATCAAATCAAATGTATTATTATAGCCCTTCGTACATAAGCTGATATCTCAAAGTGCTGTACAGAAACCCAGCCTAAAACCCCAAACAGCAAGCAATGCAGGTGTACAAGCACGGTGGCTAGGAAAAACTCCCTAGAAAGGCCAAAACCTAGGAAGAAACCAGGCTATGTGGGGTGGCCAGTCCTCTTCTGGCTGTGCCGGGTGGAGATTATAACAGAACATGGCCAAGATGTTCAAATGTTCATAAATGACCAGCATGGTCAAATAATAATAATCACAGGCAGAACAGTTGAAACTGGAGCAGCAGCACGGCCAGGTGGACTGGGGACAACAAGGAGTCATCATGCCCAGTAGTCCTGAGACATGGTCCTAGGGCTCAGGTCCTCTGAGAGAGAAAGAAAGAGAGAAAGAGAGAATTAGAGAGAGCATACTTAAATTCACATAGGACACCAGATAGGACAGCAGAAGTACTCCAGATATAACAAACTGACCCTAGCCCCCGACACATAAACTACTGCAGCATAAATACTGGAGGCTGAGACAGGAGGGGTCAGGAGACACTGTGGCCCCATCCGATGACACCCCCGGACAGGGACAAACAGGAAGGATATAACCCCACCCACTTTGCCAAAGCACAGCCCCCACACCACTAGAGGGATATCTTCAACCACCAACTTACCATCCTAAGACAAGTCCGAGTATAGCCCACAAAGATCTCCGCCACGGCACAACCCAACAGGAAGATCACATCAGTGACTCAACCCACTCAAGTGACGCACCCCTCCTAGGGACACCCCTCCTAGTTACTGAAGTAACCAACAGGAATAAGCTAGCGCTATCTCCCAGGGGTGACTGGAAATAGCCATTCCTATTTTTAACACTAAAAAGGAAATCCCTAATATTTCCATGCCGTTTGTTCCTTCAGTCTGTTCAAAAGCAGTTATCAGCCTCCGACAACGCAGGATTCAGCAGCACCGTTTCCACAGGAAAGCACATGACACTAAATAGGCTACCACTCAAGCACCAGCCCAAAGAACTGTCCTCACACTACATTTCCCTAGAAATATTCAGAACGTACTTAATAAAATGTGTATTTTAATTAGATGACAATGTATTTTGGTGCTGTATTTAAAAAATATTTCTTACATTTCCCCTATGGTAGGTTATTTTTGCCTTAACTTTGAATGGGGCCAAACTCGTGCCAATTAGAGCTAATCTTTTTTATCTTGCGCTAGCAATTGCTGCCCTCTGGTGGTTTCAGATAAAAACACAGCTTTATTCACTCAAATGAGTCTTAAAATGAATGGGAAATGAATGATGTCGTCATGGTATATCTACTGTACACACACCTCTAAAGCCTCCGCTGAAGTTAGAAGATTGAAAGCACACACCAACAATTAAAACCAGAAGCCACCAATGTACAGCTCAAGAAGACTACAAGCAACTAAGCAACTGTAGGCCTAAGCCAAACAGAGGTGGTAGCTACAGTGCCTTGCAAAAGTATTCATCCCCTTGGTGTTTTTCCTATTTTGTTGCATTACAACCTGTAATTTAAATAGATTTTAAAAATAAAAATTGAAATTAAAATATAACTTCTTTAAAAAAAAAGGAAAGGTGTTGTGTGCACATGTAGCCCCTAAATAAGAACTGGTGCAACCAATTACCTTCAGAAGTCACATAATTAGTTAAATAAAGTCCACCTGTGTGCAACCTAAGTGTCACATGATCTGTCACATGATCTCAGCATATATACACCTGTTCTGAAAGGCCTGAGTCTGCAACACCACCAAGCAAGCGACCCCATGAAGACCAATTAGCGTGCCAAACAGGTCAGGGACAAAGTTGTAGAGAAGTACAGATCAGGGTTGGGTTATAAAAAAATATCAGAAACTTTGAACATCCCACTGAGCGCTATTAAATCCACTCGAGTGGTTTAAGGGGAAACATTTAAATGTCTTGGAATGGCCTAGTTAAAGGCCAGACCTCAATCCAATTGAGAATCTGTGGTATGACTTAAAGATTGCTGTACACCAGCAGAACCCATCCAACTTGAAAGAGATGGAGCAGTTTTGCCTTGAAAAATCCCAGTGGCTAGATGTTCCAAGCTTGTAAAGACATACCCCAAGAGACTTGCAGCTGTAATTGCTGCAAAAGGTGGCTCTACAAAGTATTGACTGGGGGTGAATAGTTATGCACGCTCAAGTTCTGTTTTTTTGTAATATTTCTTGTTTGTTTCACAATAAAACATATTTTGCTTCTTCAAAGTGGTAGGCATGTTCTGTTAATCAAATTATACAAGCCCCCCAAAAATACATTTTAATTCCAGATTGTAAGGCAACAAAATAGTAAAAATGCCAATGGGGGTGAATACTTTGGCATGCCACTGTAGGTGAGTAGTCTCCATACACACTAGGTAAACAACACATTACACACACAAGGAAAAACAGTGTTTTGAGAAGGACTGAAGTACGAAAGCTGAGAAATCAAGAATAGTCAAATCAATTTTTTAAAACTCAACAAACTTTTTGAAAAGGCATGTTTTAGTGCTGCAGTATACCAGATAATGATTGTATGAAAGAATGGCATATATTTTTTGTCCCAATGCAGAAGTGTTGCCAGCACTGATGAGCCTGGTCTTTGAGTGTTCCTCTGCGTTATGAAAGGCAGATTAAAGAGAACAAGTGCAAAAAGCTGAACGAAGTGCCTCTTTTAATCAGGCTCCATTCAAATGTGTTTTCTGTTAGCCAAATAGACTGGACATTAGAGGAATCACTCAAGTATTGACTGTGCACATCAGATACATCGACTGAGTGTACAAAACATTAGACACACCTTCCTAATACTGAGTTGCAACCCCTTTTGCTCTCAGAACAGCCTCAATTAGTCGGGCATGGACACTATAAGGTATCGAAAGCATTCCACAGGGCTGCTGGCCCATGTTGACTCCAATGCTTCCCACAGATGTGTCAAGTTGGCTGGATGTCTTTTGGATGGTGGAACATTCTTGATGTGCCTGGCACCTACTACCATACCCCGTTCAAAGGCACTTAACATCTTTTATATTGCCCACCCTCTGAATGGCACACATACACAATCCATGTCTCAAGGATTTAAGAAGTGACATCAATAAGGGATCATAGCTTTCACCTGGTCAGTCTATGTCATGGAAAGAGTAGGTGTTCATAATGTCTTGTACACTCCATTTACAACATGCTTAATGATAAAATCAGTCTCCTATTTTACATGTCAACTATAATCTACAGCCGTCCTATAGGTCTGATGAACAGATCTCAGGTGGAGGGGGGGATGGGAAAGTGAAGAGGAAAACAGAGTGTGAGGAGAAGGAAAGTATTCCCAGCAGAACTCCTGCCCGTCAGTCCATTAATATGTGACCCTCAGGTGAGGTCAGATATATTCCCAGCAGAACTCCTGCCCGTCAGTCCATTAATATGTGACCCTCAGGTGAGGTCAGATATATTCCCAGCAGAACTCCTGCCCGTCAGTCCATTAATATGTGACCCTCAGGTGAGGTCAGATATATTCCCAGCAGAACTCCTGCCCGTCAGTCCATTAATATGTGACCCTCAGGTGAGGTCAGATATATTCCCAGCAGAACTCCTGCCCGTCAGTCCATTAATATGTGACCCTCAGGTGAGGTCAGATATATTCCCAGCAGAACTCCTGCCCGTCAGTCCATTAATATGTGACCCTCAGGTGAGGTCAGATATATTCCCAGCAGAACTCCTGCCCGTCAGTCCATTAATATGTGACCCTCAGGTGAGGTCAGATATATTCCCAGCAGAACTCCTGCCCGTCAGTCCATTAATATGTGACCCTCAGGTGAGGTCAGATATATTCCCAGCAGAACTCCTGCCCGTCAGTCCATTAATATGTGACCCTCAGGTGAGGTCAGATATATTCCCAGCAGAACTCCTGCCCGTCAGTCCATTAATATGTGACCCTCAGGTGAGGTCAGATATATTCCCAGCAGAACTCCTGCCCGTCAGTCCATTAATATGTGACCCTCAGGTGAGGTCAGATATATTCCCAGCAGAACTCCTGCCCGTCAGTCCATTAATATGTGACCCTCAGGTGAGGTCAGACATATTCCCAGCAGAACTCCTGCCCGTCAGTCCATTAATATGTGACCCTCAGGTGAGGTCAGATATATTCCCAGCAGAACTCCTGCCCGTCAGTCCATTAATATGTGACCCTCAGGTGAGGTCAGATATATTCCCAGCAGAACTCCTGCCCGTCAGTCCATTAATATGTGACCCTCAGGTGAGGTCAGATATATTCCCAGCAGAACTCCTGCCCGTCAGTCCATTAATATGTGACCCTCAGGTGAGGTCAGATATATTCCCAGCAGAACTCCTGCCCGTCAGTCCATTAATATGTGACCCTCGGGTGAGGTCAGATATATTCCCAGCAGAACTCCTGCCCGTCAGTCCATTAATATGTGACCCTCAGGTGAGGTCAGATATATTCCCAGCAGAACTCCTGCCCGTCAGTCCATTAATATGTGACCCTCAGGTGAGGTCAGACATATTCCCAGCAGAACTCCTGCCCGTCAGTCCATTAATATGTGACCCTCAGGTGAGGTCAGACATATTCCCAGCAGAACTCCTGCCCGTCAGTCCATTAATATGTGACCCTCAGGTGAGGTCAGATATATTCCCAGCAGAACTCCTGCCCGTCAGTCCATTAATATGTGACCCTCAGGTGAGGTCAGATATATTCCCAGCAGAACTCCTGCCCGTCAGTCCATTAATATGTGACCCTCAGGTGAGGTCAGATATATTCCCAGCAGAACTCCTGCCCGTCAGTCCATTAATATGTGACCCTCAGGTGAGGTCAGATATATTCCCAGCAGAACTCCTGCCCGTCAGTCCATTAATATGTGACCCTCAGGTGAGGTCAGATATATTCCCAGCAGAACTCCTGCCCGTCAGTCCATTAATATGTGACCCTCAGGTGAGGTCAGATATATTCCCAGCAGAACTCCTGCCCGTCAGTCCATTAATATGTGACCCTCAGGTGAGGTCAGATATATTCCCAGCAGAACTCCTGCCCGTCAGTCCATTAATATGTGACCCTCAGGTGAGGTCAGATATATTCCCAGCAGAACTCCTGCCCGTCAGTCCATTAATATGTGACCCTCAGGTGAGGTCAGATATATTCCCAGCAGAACTCCTGCCCGTCAGTCCATTAATATGTGACACTCAGGTGAGGTCAGACATATTCCCAGTTTGGGATCATCATGATACAAATGTCTTACCTGTTTTCTATTTCTCACAATGCAATATACATTTGTAAGTCGCTCTGGATAAGAGCGTCTGCTAAATGACTTAAATGTAATGTAAATGTACATACAGTCAACGGATCAGCTATGATCTCCTATCTCAAATATCTAATGTAGTTTCATCTGAGTTTCAGTGGAAGCAGCCTCTGTATGCACACGTCTTGTCCTCCAGGGGGTGCTAAAGGAGCTGCTCTTGCGTCACCCTGTAACCGGTGAGGAGAGAACAGGAGAGTCTGGACAGCATAAGCACACAGTTGTCTGAGCTGTATGACTGCTTTATTATACGTTGAATCCTAACTGAAGGGTTGGCACTGTCTTCAACAATCCTGACAGTCATATTCATCCAATAACAGAGAGGTAAACACCAACCAATGGAGGCAAGGGTGTGTCCATCCAAGAAGATATGTCGCTTTGACCTGCCAATGGACTTCAGACAGCTGGAGAATGGGTTGGATGGATATGCCGCAGATCAATTCAGAATGTGAGATCTATCTTTCATTCATTTGGTGGAAGTGTAGCTCAGTTGGTAGAGCATGGCGCTTGTAACGCCAGGGTAGTGGGTTCGATCCCCGGGACCACCCATACGTAGAATGTATGCACACATGACTAAGTCGCTTTGGATAAAAGCGTCTGCTAAATGGCATATATTATTATTATTAAGTGCGAGGACTTCGAAGGTCATTCCCTTGTGCCTTTCTGTGTGTCCCAGCCAGGCCTCTCTCCACAGGGCTATCTCCGCAGGTTTCTGTCGAGTGTGTAAGCGAAGAAGCAACCTCTACAGGAGACTCTTTGAGAAGTTTGATAAGGACAGAGATGGACTGCTTTCTCTCAAGGTAAATCCAAATCAAATGGCATCATGTAACGTGGCTCCCCCCACCACAGTGGATGGCCTGAGAGGAACCCTTACCAGCAGTCACCGACCCAGCAGAAACAATTGTTAGACTGACTAGTTTAAGGATGAAATGTGAGAATCTAAATCCTTTTAAAGTGTATAATCCTGTTACAAAATAGTTGTGGACAATTCTATATTGAATCACAATTTACAGACCACGTACAACGGGCTGTGTCTCTGTATTGCAGGGAATGGAACGTGGTATATGTGACCTGTACATGGCAGATGTCACCTCCAGCGGCTGATGGTATTGATTGAAAGCAGATGCAAAAATCACACGTTGACTGTGTGTCATTCTGCGCAACATGTGCCCCGTCTGAAAGATTATTTCACTCTGCGTTAGTTTAAGTCAGTCTTGTGTTTGACACATGGTAACCAACTGTCAGATGACAAAATAAACACTTTCACATAAATGAAACAATCAAGAAAAGACCAGCAAATATACTTATATTTTTGAAAGTTATCACTATTAACAGATTTAAATCAACACTTCAAATGAACACTGTTTAAATGAACGCTTGAATTATCAACACTGGAAATACAACTGAAAGTTTGTTCGGAAAAGACGACATGGAGGAATATTGTGAAAAGGACCGTTTAGAAGAGGCAGACATTTCACCTCCAACGACTAGACTGTTGTTAATGATTTCAAGATGTACATGTGTTCGAACAAAATCGAGACCAGCACCTCAAAGGGATGTACTCGGCCCAGCAATCTCACGTACCAGACTTGATAGGGCTTTCTTTATAGACACTGTGGCTGTTCATACTGGGGGCCCTGTAACCTAGTTAGGTTCTTACAGTCACCTGTCATCGGTGTCACGGTGACAATGTGTTTTTAGGCTTATTTGTCCCCTTTCATGTTAATAAACGTGTCAAAGCCAACATTCTTGTAATGTGGGCCCACATACAGTACAGTGTGTTCGGAAAGTATTCAGACCCCTTGACTTTCCACATTTTGTTACGTCACAGCCTTATTCTAAAATGGATTAAATAGTCCCCCCTTAATCTATCTACACACAATTTAAGAAATTCTTCACATTTATTAAAAATACAAAACTGAAGTCAGTACTCAGTACTTTGTTGAAGCACCTTTGGCAGAGACTACGGCCTTGAGTCTTCTTGGGTATGACGCTACAAGCTTGGCACACCTGCATTTGGGGAGTTTCTCCCATTCTTCACTGTAGATCCTCTCAAGCTCTGTCAGGTTGGATGGGGAGCTATTTTCAGGTCTCTCCAGAGATGTTAGATCAGATTCAAGTCTGGGCTCTGGCTGGGCCACTCAAGGACATTCAGAGACTTGTCCTGAAGCTACTTCTGTGTTATCTTGGCTGTGTGCTTAGGGTTGTTGTCCTGTTGGAAGATGAACCTTCGCCCCAGTCGGAGGTCCTGAGCAGGTTTTCATTAAGGATCTGTCTACACTTTGCTCCGTTCATCCCTGTTGCTGAAAAACATCCCCACATCATGATGCTGCCACCACCATGCTTCACTGTAGGGATGGTGCAAGGTTTCCTCCAGACATGATGCTTGGCATTCATTAATGTAACTCTGTCACACTGCTTTGCTTTATCTTGGTCAGGTCGCAGTTGTAAATGACTTGTTCTCAACTGGCCAACCTAAAGGTAGAAAAATTAAATGTAACAAAATTCAGGCAATGGGTTCAATCTTGTTCTCATGGTCTGAGTCTTTAGGTGCCTTCCGTCTGGCCACTCTACCATAAAGGCCTCGACACAATCCTGTCTCGGTGCTCTACAGACGATTCCTTTGACCTCGTGGCTTGGTTTTTACGCCGACACGCAGTCAACTGTGGGACCTTATATAGACAGGTGTGTGACGTTCCAAATCATGTCCAATTTACGACAGGTTTAAGCTATTTCTGGTCGTTAATTTTTTTATACATTTGCAAAAATGTCTTGAAACCAGTTCTTTGTCATTATGGGGTATTGTGTGTAGATTGATGAGGAAAACAATGTATTTAATCAATTTCAGAATAAGGCTGTAAAGTTAACAAAATGTGGAAAAGAATCAAGGGGTCTAAATACAAATGCACTGCATTAACCTGCTTAACTGGTATACAAGCACAACACGATGTATATGACAACTGCTAGCAAATCAATGCAATCCATCATTACAAAATGTTTTACCTTTCAATAGAAAGCGCTGATGAGAGATTTGGTGTCGGGGGCCAACCAACCATGAGCCCTGTGGGTGGTGAGTAGACTAGGGATTTTATCTCCAACCTTCCACCAGTGTTTCTCAAATGACAGGGACTTAACATGGCACACCATAAATAAATGGGCATACAGCCAAAAGACAAGCTTCCATTTTGTCAGTCATTTCTAACTACGTTTTTTTTTTTTTTTACTCAATACCAATGGCTTTTCTCCGGTGCTTTTTGAAAAGCCCAAAAAAAAAAAATCAAGAAGCATGAATTCATCATTTGATGTAATCAACACCAACAGACATTTCGGTATGTTTAATTTAGATTGTTTAATGTTAATTCCATGCTGTGTTTCAGTAAGAACAATACAGATTGTGGCTCCAGTCAGATATCCAGTAGTACAAATTAGCTGTAAGTTACACATAATGAAGCTAAAAGAAAAGGAAAACATTGAGCTATATAAAAGGAGGGGAAAGAGGCAGAAAATTAATGAACTCATGCAGGCTTGAAATCATCTATTTAGAACCCTGTCATCTTGCAACAGAAGCCAGTCGAGAACTGTCTGTAAACGCAACGCTTCCCCTGATTTTTACAGCTACCAGCCCTCATCTGAAATCAGCAATTATTTGCAATACAGTATTTAGCACAACATACAATCCAAAACATCACAATAGAATCACTATGGTGTAAAAGTTAAGCATTTTGCTCCACGTGGATATCAAGAATTTTGCCAACTTCCTCTGATAAACTAGGTTCACGAAAGAGGACTTTGTTTAGACTTGCCCTTAAAAAGGATTAATGATTTGCATCTCTCACTAACAGAAATATTACAGCTCCCACAACTAATAGACATATCAGTAATAAAAGTTAATTTCTGTAATTACATTAAGAAAAAAAAAAATCTCAAAATACATCCAGCAACTGATAAAATAGAGGAAAGAGCAAAAACAAAACAAAATTAAAACAATAATGAAAACAAAGAATGTTTTCAGAACTGCATGTACCAAGAAAAATAAACCAGGGACTCTTTGCCTTTCCAAAATTGTATTTATTGTCTCAATTAAGTGGTATTTATATTTTAATTGAATTAAAGGGCAAAAAAAAAAAAAAAAAAAAAGAATAACAATGACTGATTATTTCTAAGACCATGTGGCCAGAGAGCTGCTGAGGGCCGCGGTCACTTGGGCGTGGCGGCCACAGTTTTTTGTGTGTGGGGGTGGGGGTGGGGTCTCAGGTTGGCTGTATAATGTCTCACTGGGGCTCGTCCTCCACATCTTGCAGCGCCTCTTTGTTCTGTTCTTCACCTGCTTGAAAACAAGAGAAATGGACAGTGAGGGCTGGGCTTTCAGGTTATGTACACCAGAGACAATCCTCTGTCTAGGTGATCAGACTCAGTGGCCAAACATCAAACATATTGAGATGCTGTGGAAGTATTGCATTACTCCTGTGCAAGTTTTAACCGACAATCTCCAAAGTTACAGGTGGACAGGCCGAAGTGAGCCCAGCAGTGGTTTCATTCAGTGTCAAACATCTTAGCACATGCAGTGAAACGTCAACCACCATTTACAACCTTGTAGGCCATATCAAAAGAACTACTGCAGCGCTTCAATCAAATAAAGACAACTCTTATAGTAATTATTATTAAATAGCTATAAAATGAAACGTCCTATATAGGCCCTACTTGACGACAACCTGACAGATGACTTCCGTTTACAATTGAGAAGCGTTTGATTTGCCAATTTCCCCATAGCCTACTCATTCCATGATTTATAAGCCATCTAGCGAACACCGTGACATCCAATCTTTAAATCCCTCGACAGATCTGCCCAAGACTCACCTGCACCCCAGTATTCTATTCCAACACAAGCCACTCTATTGTACTGGCATTCCGTCGTTAGTGAGACAGTTGTCTAGTTGTGTCATGCTACAGGACGCCAGGCAGACAGAATGACAGAGCAGAGCGATTATGGGACTGGATGTAGATGTATGTCACCCAGTCAAAGACAGACAGGATATCCCACACAGCCTCAACAGTTGGTGCCATGCTGTTAAGTCCTCCGGTCTCCACAATACACGGCTCTGACAATAGCTACGGAGATCAAGCACTGTACGTCAACGGATCAGGCAGGCGACTACAGAGCGCCCGACTCTACACACAAACCCACGTTCTAACTTGGTGAGACACCTCGCAGCCCCACAGAGAAAGATAGTTACCGTGTTACCTACAGAGCTGTCCTTTACTGGACCTAAAATGGTTCCAGCTGAAAGACGATACTCGCTCACCAGTATAAAAAACAAAACAATAAATCGGTCAGCTGTCCAAGACATGTGGAAATCATAAGAAAAAGACATTCGCTCCAGGTTACCTTCAAACTAAATGCATTACTGATACACCGGGGCTAAAAAAATCCCTATGTAGAAAGACAGATTGATAAGACACGCAGTGTGTGAACATACAACTTTCCCGGTGACACAAACCAAATGGGTGAGCGGCATTGCAGTGAGTTAGTAGTGAAGGGGGACAGAACAAAAGATTCAAACCAAGGGAAGGGCAGAAAACACTTACAAAGTACAGATTATGGGAAATGAACAGCTGTTTTGCTCCTTTAGGACTCTACACAGATAGAAGGAGAGAGGAGAGATGAGTTGTGGACATTAAGATGAAGGTTAAAGAAGCTACAGCACGAGAGGGCAGAGAGGGGACCACTAAGCAATGCAGAAGGAAGTGAAAGGTCGAAAGGCACAAGGTTGGGTTAGAGACGGATGGAGACGTTAAGAGTGTGTGTAATGATCCACGTCAGCAGCTCTGAAAAGAGACGAATTACCAACAGCACACACCTATAGGAAACACAGTGCTACTCTTTTCTGGTAGGATAGCATCCGTTCACCAACGTTGTAATGGGCATACAAAAAAAATAGCAGAGGCAAACTGCTGTAATATTGTAAATATACCTCAGACTGGAAGAAATGAAGGAATTGAGCATGTCCCCTCAAAACAGCAATTTCCCCATTAATAACATTACCAACTTCCTCCATGCATTGGAAAAATCCAAGTGGGTGAGCTCTCACTCACGCTTACCATCTCCCTGCATGTCTGAAGTCCATAGTGTCAGGTTGTCACGTAACAACTGCATGATTAGTGTGGAGTCCTTGTAGCTTTCTTCGCTCAGCGTGTCCAGCTCTGCGATGGCATCATCGAACGCAGCCTTCGCCAACCTGCAGAACAAAACACTGGTCTTAATGTCGCACTCGTGTCAAGGAAATAAGTCAACTTACTGAACCGTTTGAGCACACATGATCAACAGCCTAATTAGAGCTCTAAATTAGAAGTCTATCGAGGAGAGAGGTGCCAGGTACTTGCCTGCACGCGCGGTCGGGTGAATTGAGGATTTCATAGTAAAATACGGAGAAGTTAAGAGCGAGGCCTAGGCGAATGGGGTGTGTCGGTGGCAGTTCGATCATGGCGATGTCGCTAGCAGCTTTGTAGGCGACCAAACTGTTCTCTGCAGCCTCCTTCCGGTCGTTCCCGGTAGCAAACTCAGCCAGATACCTGTGGTAATCGCCTTTCCTGAGGGAAGAGCAAGACAGAGAAGAATCAGTGGGCCAACATGGTGTAAAAGACAAAGGCTCCGTGAAAACATGGGCCCATGTGAAAAACAACTATGTTCCCAAACTCAGGGCCGTGACAACCTAAAGCATCTAGGGGATGGGTCCGATTCAATGACCAACGAATGGAGTAAATGTTAGAAAAGCAGGAATTCCTGATTTAGCAGGAAGAACCACAATCCCTGTTCTATGCTTTATTCTAGAGCCATTAGAGTTGTGGAATACGGTTTTAATCTGGTTGTTTAAAAAACTGCAATAACCATCTATCAAGCATCTATTCCCAAACAACAAATCGACAACAAAAGCAGAGGGCTCGTACATTTTGTAGTAGAAGACCTTGGACTCTCCCGTGTTAGCAGCTGGAATAAGGTGCTTGTCCAGTACATCAAGAATGTCATTACAGATAGACTTCAGCTCGTTCTCAACCTGCAGGAGAGAGAAAAAAATAACTCAATGAATGACCAGCCACTGACACAATGTTAGGCACAACACACAGCAATACACAAATGGTATCATTCAGGTGAATTAGCCTAAATGATTTTATAATGTTCAACATTTTCTCCAGTGGAAATGCTACCATATTGCTTTAAGAGGGCTGCAGCTCAAATGCCTCTCTCATCATGTCAGATCTCTCTCGCACTACACTAATGCACTCAGAATGACTCATCCTTCTGGGCTTACTCACCGTTTGCCTGTATTCCCGGATCATTTTCAATTTGTCTTCTCCGCCCTTGTTTTCTTCCCTTTGTTCAATACTGCTGATTATCCTCCATGATGCTCTCCTCGCCCCAATGACATTTTTGTAGGCCACTGATAGTAGGTTTCGCTCCTCGACTGTTAGTTCCACATCCAACCCGGCCACTCTCTTCATGGACTCCACCATTTCTGTGGGGGGCAGAGAGGAAGTCATAAGTAATTGGTGCTGAAAGATCAGATCCAATGTAAAACTAGGGGACAACATTTGAGGACTTCACATTACAGACCTTTCTTATGCTGAAGTTACAGATTATAATTTCTGTATTCACAAAGCATCTCAGAGTAGGTTCTGCTAATCATTTTTGCCTAATCAACCATCATTAATATGATTATAAGGACAGGTGAGACCTGATCCTAGCTCGGCATGCCTACTCTGATGTGCTTTATGAACACAGGTTCTGGATAATACAATCTTGGGAGGTTGCATCTGCTGCAAAATGTAGGCTTACATTTTGCATGAACATACACACAGTTACAAGGTACATAATCATACCTTTAAGAAACCGGTAGTTACGTCAATGTCAAGAATGAAAGCCGCACGTCTGAAGAATCGCGTTTGATTTGGGGGTGAAATGAAGCTGGTTTTTATTTCGGGGCAAATCAAAGTTGCATGTGGCCAGGGTTCAGTAATCTGACCGACATGATCATGCCTTGTAATCACACATCTAAAAACAGCTTCATGCCAATTGACAGACATGTTCTCTCACTAACTGAACTACGTCAAAATTGCTTATCATTGGGGCGTCGGTTTTATTTAAGGTCAGCCGTCGATTCGTCACACCCAGATAGCAGGCTATAACGTTGGACCACGAGAATGTTCGCTAACGTGGGTATTTGGCTGGCCAACAGATGTACATAGTGATCTCATGTTATATTATAGCTAGTAATGTAGTATAAACTTAAATTGGCTGACATTGTTCGGGAAAAGTAATCCCCACATAGGTCCTGTAGCACAGCTAACGTTAGTTTGCTAACGCGCTAGTTAGCTAGCTAACCCCCCCACCACTTGCTTACTAGCTACCTAGCTCTCGCACCATCGATAATCCGCCATTTTGTATTCTCTTTAAATTATCCATATCTTTGAACAAATCTGGACAGTTGAGTAGCTATCGTATTGGCTAATTAATGCTAGTAACACGGCTCCATAGTTAAGCCAATGAGTTAGCTCAGGCTAGCTAGCTAACGTTAGCGCACTGACATCACCATCCTCGCCCCTGCAAGAGGGAGGAGGGTGAGTGCAAGTGTTAGCTATGTTGGAAGCTACTACCGTTAGCTAGCTGGGGGGAGACAACGGCAAACATGTCCCTCCATCGAATAATACAATTGTATATCTTACCGTCATATCTTTCCGCCTGCTCGGCGAGTTTTGCCTGATATACTAGATCGTCCCGGTCGCCCATTTTGTTGCGAGTGGCGAAGTTTAGTTTAAACTGACAAATTGATAAAAATGCTCGACAGTTGCTGCTACTAGGTCAATCTGTCGGCGGGTCCTGTGAAATCAACGGATAGATCAGTGGCGTTTCCACCCCACCGGTTGTCCTGGAGTAAAAAAAAATGGCGAAAATCTCAATCCGGGAACCTATCACCCCCCTCTGAGGATCACCCCTTCCTCATAAAACCCCCTCCCATTCTTGCACGGCATGGCAACCAGTGTCTCGGGATTCCAAACATTTACACCCACATTATTATTATCATGGTGAGCATTATCACACACACACAAAATGTAAGCTGATAAGGCTTCCTCAATATTCTTATCAAGAACATCTGTACAATGGTATGGAATCAGCTTGATTATTTTTTGGTATTTGCAGTGGTATTGTTAACAAACACGCCCCCATGAAGAAAATTTGAATTAAAAACAGGTTCAGCCCCTGGTTTGACAGTGATCTTACAATAGTTACTCCAACTCAAGAATTGCATTTGGCGAAAGGCTCGGCACACGCATACTCAAGCTGACTGGCTATCGTTCAGGCAAGTGAGAAATAAGTGCACTCAGGCTATCCGGAAGGCCAAAGTCAGTTACTTTAAGGTGCAGGTCTCTCTCTCTCTCTGTGGGTCTAACCCCAAGAAGTTCTGGAAAACAGTTAAAGACCCGGAGAATAAACTCTCCTCCTCACAGCTGCCCATGTCTCTTAATGTTGATGATGTGGTTGTTACTGACAAGAAGTACATGGCTGAGCTCTTTAATCACCACTGCATTAAGTCAGGATTCCTATTTGACTCTGCCTCTTTGCACGTCCAACATTTCCTCATCTTCCACCCCTTCTAATGCGACTATCCCCGATGCTTCTCCTTTTCCCCCTGCACCGCTACAAAGTTACTCCCTGCAGGCAGTCACTGAGTCCGAAGCGCTAAAGGAGCTCCTTAAACTTGACCCCCAAAAAAACATCTGGGTCAGATAGTTTAGACCCTTGCTTCTTTAAGGTTGCTGCCCCTATCATCGCCAAGCTTATCTCCAACCTTTTTAACCTGTCGCTCCTGTCTGGGGAGGTTCCCATTGCTTGGGAGGCAGCCACAGTTCGTCCTTTATTTAAAGGGGAGATCAAGATGATCCTAACTGTTATATGGCTATTTCTATTTTGTCCCGTTAATCAAAAGTGTTGGAAAAACATGTCAATAATCAACTGACCTACTTTCTTGATGTCTATAGTATTCTCTCGGGTATGCAATCTGGTTTCTGCTCAGGTTATGGATGTGTCACTGCAACCTTAAAGGTCCTCAATGATGTCACCATTGCCCTGGAATCTAAGCAATATTGTGCTGCTATTTTTATTGACTTGGCCAAAGCTTTTGATACGGTAGACCATTCCATTCTTGTGGGCCAGCTAAGGAGTATTGGTGTCTCTGAGGGGTCTTTGGCCAGGTTTGTTAACTACCTCTCTTAAAGAGTGCAGTGTATAAATAATGTCAGAAAATCTGCTGCCTCAGCCAGCCACTGCCTGTCACCAAGGGAATACACCTAGGCTCAATCCTAGACCCCAAGCTCTTCTCAATTTATATCAACATAGCTCAGACAGCAGGAACTCACACATCCATTTATATGCAGATGATAGTCTTATACTCAGCTGATCCCTCCCTGGATTTCAAGTTAAATGCTCTACAAACCTTTCTTAGTGTCCAAAAAGCTTTCTCTACCCTTAACCTGGTTCTGAACACCTCCAAAACAAAGGTCATGTGGTTTGGTAAGAATGCCCCTCTTTACTACCTCTGAGGGTTTAGAGCCTGAGGTAGTCACCTCATACAAGTACTTGGGAGTATGGCTAGAAGGTACACTGTCCTTCTCTCAGCACATATCAAAGATGCAGGCTAAGGTTAAATCTAGACTTGGCTTCCTCTATTGTAATCTTTCCTCTTTCACCCCAGCTGCCAAACTAACCCTGATTCAGATGACCATCCTACCCATGCTATATTACAGAATCATAATTTATAGATTGTCAGGTAAGGGTGCTCTCGAGCGGCTAGATGTTCTTTACCATTCAGTCATCAGATTTGCCACCATTGCTCCTTATAGGACACATCACTGCACTCTATTCTCCTCTGTAAACTGGTCATCTGTATACCCGTTGCAAGACACTGGTTGATGCTTATTTATAAAACCCTCTTAGGCCTCACTCCCCCCCTATCTGAGATACCTACTGCAGCCCTCATCCTCAACAAACACCCGTTCTGCCAGTCACATTCTGTTAAAGGTCCCCAAAGCACACACATCCCTGGGTCGCTCCAACAAAAACACTCAAACTGGACAGTTTCTCAATCTCTTCATTCAAAGACTCAATCATGGACACTTACTGATAGTTGTGGCTGCTTTGTGTGATGTATTGTCTCTACCTTCTTGACCTTTGTGCTGTTGATAGTGCCCAATAATGTTTGTACCATGCTTTGTGCTGCTACCATGTTATGTTGTGTTGCTACCATGCTTTGTCGTCATGTGTTGCTGCCTTGCTTTGTTGTCGCCTTAGGTCTCTCTTTATGTAGTGTTTGTTGACTCGTTGTGATGTGTTTTCTCCTATATTTCTTAATCCCATGCCCCTGTCCCCACAGGAGGCCTTTTGGTAGGTCGTCATTGTAAATAAGATTTTATTCTTAACTGACTTGCCTAGTTAAATAAAAAATAAATAAAACACGTGAAACAGGCTGGCTGTGACATCTTTAACAAGTCTGGGACCAAGTTTTAGTAGAAAGGCCTGTAATAATAATAATGTTAATCAGCTGTCTGGATATTTAAATACAAATAAACACACGAGTAGGGCAACTGGCTTTTTGTAAGTCTGTTATGCATGACAAGTGAGAAAATTATGAAAAAAGCCAGTGCAATTTGATCTCATCAATTTATGACAATCAACAAGATTGCTAGGGTACAGTATTTTCATTTGCCAATCCTTTGACTTTATTTACTATGTATATCTTAACACATTACATGCTACAGAAAATAAAAAAGGTCATTTCAATTGTCTTAAAAGAATATATAGTGTTATAATACAATGGCACATTTTGATATCACAATTTCCATTCGCGGTTGCCAACCAAGCCCCATTATGAAAGGTAATGACTTACACAGGGTTACAAAAATACAATACTTTAGAATATTTATAGGCATTAAAATAAGAGCAGATTACATAAGCAACAGGCATGCACTGAGAAAATGAATGGAAAACGCAGACATGATTGAACAAATGTTAATACTGGAGTAGCTGATTACAAAAGGAACTAAAACTGTAATCACTTACATTACCAGCACAGATATTGTAACCATCTTACAAATATTCTTGAAAAACTAGATTGCTTCTTGGATTACTTTGAAATTCAGAAAGGGTTTTGGTGAAAAAAAAGAAAAAAAGACAGCTTTCTGTTTTCTCAATGACATTAAAATCAGCATTGAAAAAAGGCGCAAGTTTACGGTTGTTCCACCTGAGTGAGTTTGACCACAAGTCAGAGACCATTATGACGACACACCAAATGCATTCGACGGTTCCTTTTTATCTGCTTCTAAATGCTTATAAATGGGAAAGTACTCAAAAAGTAACTGAACATAATCAGATCATGTTACTGAGTTTGAGTCATCCAAAAGATATTACTGACTACAATTTGACAGGTAACTAGTAACTAGTAACATCTAGAAAGTAACCTACCCAACCCATAAACATAGATTGTGACATTAATTGGCAAAACAACAATTACACAGAGAAATGGTACAAGTTTGTGGGCAATGGGAAAACCCCTTTTGTTTGCGGACAATCCAATCGTTAAAAGGTTATATATTCTATTCATCTGGACTATGCAACATCAACTACCCAGAACCTACATCTAAGGCCAGCACCCAGTGTATTTTTGACGAGGTACTACATCATTGGAGTTTAACTCGTATTACCATAATCATTTCTGTACACTTCACACCCTGATAATGCTTTTAGATTTTTCACTGCTGCTTTTTGGGGGGCTAAATTACCTTCATTATATATTTTTAAAAGCCACAGACAATGAACACAGCAGAAATGACATATTGGCACAATAAAGGCAATAAAAGGGAGGGGTCAGACTTGATAAGTAATTGTAAAAAAAAAATTAAAAAATAAAATAGCTTGAAGTGCATTCTGAAAAAAACTAAACACAATTCACCTATAGCAACCTCAACACAGACTACTGTATTGATCAACACGGGCTAAGGCTCAGAGGCAGTCTAGCACTTCGGTTCTCCCAGAACCTCTCTGCCTAATGCTGTTGCAGTGCACCCTAGTGGCCAGTTCTACAGAGGACAAGGTCATCCCCTTCTCAATTCACCACCTCCTAAATCTGTGGGAAAGCACTCTAGGAGGTGAAGTTATCCAAGTGAATGTCAGGGGCACATTCAGTGGGGTGCAAAGTGTAAGAACGGTCAGATATAGGTTTAATTCATAGTGGACCAGAGATACTCATCTGCTGTGCACAGTAAACTCCTTTACATCTAACATTTGTGATGCTGTGCCAGGGTGCAAACGTTGTCCTATTTCTACATAGAGACGGAAAGATTGTCATGTGTCAACAGGTGGAATTAACTGTGATCTCTTATCAACAGAGAACACCTACTCAAAAGTTGACAATCTTAACAATAGTATGGTGGTTTGTGGATACACGCAAATTAAGTGTTTTTTTTTTGCTTGCTCTATTACACTAATTAATACGGACAGACATCGATTCTCAAAATATAGTGGATGACTGGAATCTAGAACAGAAAAGTGAGAACAGTCCGTGTCAATGACCTGCCTTGACCTCGTAACCAACGTGTACAGGAGGACAAGTAGATGCTACCGTAATCAGTTTTGAATCTTGCAAAGGAGAAAGCCAAGTCATACTAATATTGAGCATTAACGCATATGAAAATGTTGTTTAAACAGTCTATCTTTGGCTATGGTATTATATGGTATGGCAGAACATATGCGCGACCCTGGCTGATCATACACAAATAGGCATCTCCACTGTCAAGAACAAGGTGAAAAGTTAACAGTGTAAAAAATATATGTATAAAAAAAAAAGAAATGTTGTTTCAGTGATTCGGAGTGGAGCAGACAAGCAATGTTGGACAGACAAACAAATAACAAGAGATTTCACACAGACAACATAGCTGACACATTTGATGAGATCTCTGCAATAGTGGTGGACTGGCAATGTTACTTCTCAAAAAAACAATGCAGAAAAAAAAAAAAAACACGATTTTAGCATGTAATGGTCATCAACAATTTCATAAGGATATGTTCTTTTTTTTCTTTCTTACAAAAGACTACTAGTTACTTGGTCGTGGATTTGTAGCGAGGATGATAGTTTTGGGTACAATGTAGTGTTAACCTAACGGCTCTCCTTGACAGTCAGAGAAAGTGTTTCTCCGTGGGTCTCTGTGTGTACGATTCCAGTCCAAGAGAGCATTTCTACCTTGCTTTCCCTCTCCCTGAATAGCTGTCCACACACTCCCCCTCTTCCTCTTGGTAACACATAGTCACTGTCCTCGTCCC
This sequence comes from Oncorhynchus keta, assembly GCF_023373465.1. NCBI lineage: Eukaryota > Metazoa > Chordata > Actinopteri > Salmoniformes > Salmonidae > Oncorhynchus > Oncorhynchus keta. Next base: position 40,160,672 of record NC_068421.1, read on the forward strand.
CATCAGACAAGGCCTGAGTCTTTCTTTAGAAGGGGTATATGTGGGTGTTTTGATAGAGCTGGCCATGGTGCTGAAGTGGTATAAATACTGGTGTTGTGAGTGAAGATGACACAGCGTAATGATTATCTTAACGGGACCAACTGAGGAACAGGAAGTGGCCATGAGGAGGCTGCTGATTGGCACAGGGGCGATGGTGGCAGGAGAGGGAGTGAGTGTGTGTATTTAAGGGCAGGGTAAGGGATGGGAGGAGCCCAAGGAGCCCAGTGTCCACTCTCAGCTCACCTCGTCCTCGGGGTTATTATGGTCCAGCAGCTTAACGTGGGTGAAAGGGAAGTGGCCGCGCTTGCCCTTGCACTCGCCCTCCCACTGGCCGTTCACGTTGATCTTTGTCACCTTCACCATGTCGCCCACCTGTTGGAGGAGAAGGACTCGTCAAACAGACAGACCTGGGTCATGTTCATTACGGCACGCAAACGGGAAAACACTTCAAAACAATTTTCAACGAAACACAAAAATGGGCCTTTCTGACTAGACGAGTCCAGGGAGACGCTCGCCGTTTCCGTCCGCTTGGTGCCCAACGAACACAGTGTTCACCCTGTAATGACCTTGTTGCAGTAGTTGCAGCAAGATCGCCATTTGTGAAACTTTGTATCGCAGCAGCTCGCAAACACAAACCAGTACTGCAGAGGTCCATTTGCTGGTTCACCCTGTCGGCCTCTTCATTACATTCTTCTAAAGAAAGTGAAGTACTCTCATCGACTAAGATGTGAACAGGAAGTGTGTGCGGGGGGCTAATCATTAAACCTATATACCTCCTGAGTCATACCACTGGCAAACACCTTCATGGAGGGTAAATATCTTGTTGGTGATTATCGGAGCGCAGTGCTGACAGACTCTCGGGTGAATAGAAAATCTAAACTCTGGGACCCAAAAGTATATAAAAGTTTGGCAAAAAGTCTGACATTACTTTTTGTATTTCAAAAGACAGAGGCAAAACAGACTACTTCCACCCGGTAGCTGATTCCGTCAAGACAGAAAGTGAACATCATGCATCTGTTTCACTGTCCCTTCTTCCCTCTCTCCAAGCAGGTAAAAAAAAAGAGAGAGGGGAGCAGCTGAGACTGCTGGCTTGTTGCCCAGAGGCCGCTCTGGCTCAGAGTAATGTCATTAGAGAAATTCAAGGAAATGTTCCTCTACACAAAGTATTTCCTTCCCACAACGATCTCCACTTTGGAAGCCCTCTTTCCCCTTCCGGACAGTTCGTTAAAGACAGCCAGGGAGGGAGCCTCTGGCAGCTTTCTCTAATGAACTTCAGAGCAGTTGGCTATTGATTTCACTGACTGACCACCACTCCCCATAGACTGGTTCGTATTCATTAGGGCACGCCCGTAGCAAAACGTTTTATAATGGAAAAATAAAACAAGCATTTGAAAGTCCCTCCCGGTTTTAGTCTGTCTTCTTCTGTTTGGTGACTAATGGACATGAACCAGACTAGCTTGTTTTAACAAGCCTAGCGACTGGGAAACGGAGGGGCATGCAACTGGTTAAGAAGCTGAGGAGGAAGTCACAGGCAACGAGTCACAGAGGCCACATACCAAGGCCTTCATTCCTTCCAGCAGTGAACGGAAATGGAAGACATAACTTGGAATGACCTACTGGGAGGGAACCTAGGGACTTCTCTAGATTATGACTTTACAGAAGGCATAATAAATAAAAAAGTGATTTGATTCCCTGGCCTCAATCTTGACATAATGCCAAAGGAAATCTATGTTTTACAATACCAATAATGATTAGCCTCATTGCACTGAAGGCTGTGGACAAAGGAAAATCCATGACAAAATGAAGAGGATCAAAGAATCTGACAGAGGGATGATGAAAAAAGGGAAAGAGGAGACGAGAGGACAGCTAGGTAGGTACCTCTAAGGCAAGGGCGGTCTTGTCGTAGGCATTGGGCACCCTTTTCTGGATGGCCCTGGCAAAGACGGGTCCGTTCTGCAGGTTGGGCAGAGGTGTGGGCTGGGCGTACTGGCTCGGGTCTAGCAGAGGAGGGCCCTGAACACTGGAGCCATCTACAGAGCCCACCCTCTCGGGACCCCCTGCCCCAGGGCCCCCCGAGGTGGGAGAGGCCGGTCGGTACTTCTCCACGTAGGGCACAGGGATCATCCCGGCACGCCCCTCTAAATTCTGAGCATTCCACCACTGCTCCTCAGGCTTCTCCAGGACCCGCAGGATGTCGCCCTTTCTGAAAGGAAGGTCCTCATCGTCGTTGCCTGGGAAATCAAAGACGGCACGGACAAACTCGTCTTCCAGCCGCTGCGGCGGGCCGCCAGCACCTGCGCTGACCAAGAGAGAGTGTTTGGCCTTGTTGATGGGCTCTATCAGAGTGGTGGTGTCCAGGTAGTGGATCTTGTAGAACTCCAGCAGCGAGTGGAGGGCGTCAAACTCCTGGTCCCCTATGCGGAACTGTGGAGGTACCTGGCCTGGGAGAGGAGGGTGGGGAAAGAGGGATGAGTAGAAAAGGAAATAACAGAAACCATTTCACTGGCCAAAGGTATTAGGCCTTATTCATTGCCATGTGAATTACCACATTTATGGCCCATAAAAGGCAGTCGACTAGATATTTGACGTCTGGTTAATCCAAACCTCACTGTTTGGTTGATTCACGTGTAGGAAGTTAATCTAAAGTTATGTTCCAAATAAAGCCAAATCAACGTAGAGTGTCTTGCTGGATTCATCTTTTATCATTGGGTTGCATGCGGATACCCTGGGGGCTTCTTTATTCTGCAGCCCCAAAACAAAACATGTCTCTCTTACCTGCGCCAGACTGCCGGTTGTTGCTGATGCTGTTGATTATGTAATGCGAGACTTTGGAATTCTCTGAAACTGACAGCACGTAGTCGCCTGGACTTGTAATCGAGTCTCTCACCAAAAACACTCCGTGTCTCTGTCCTTGTAAAAGTGAAACTGCCTCCTGTCTACTTAATCTACCCCAGTACCAACTTGCACGGTCCTCTGCGTCAAAATTTCCGGCCATGACTCCCACTCCAAAGTCGAGGCTTCACGGGCCTTCCCTTTGCCTCCCCTTATCCGCAAACAGCATTCAACTCATACAAAAACTTTAGCGCGGAGAACACGTTTGGAAAATAGGCGACATTCGCAACTTGCTTATGCCCATCAATTTAAAATCCACAAGCCGGTCCTCGTACAAAACGTGTCTGATCGCCTGATTGAAATGATATGTCGATTATAACTTACCCAACCCAGTTGTAAAACAGTATAATTTTGAATAATACCTTGTAACTTGCCACAAGTAACTTCAAAAAATGAAATGGCGGATCCGGGGAAACAAAACTGACCCCATTAGCCGGATATGACGTTTCTATAAATTACGTAGCAACGTGTCAGATGAGGGTGTCCATGTTGATAAGGTCAAACATTACTTTATTTTTGATAGGCTATAAAATAATAATAATAACAGTATACATTTTATTAATTAATCCAACCCATGGATTATATAATTTGTGGTCTATTTGATGGCCCATAAATCGAAAATATGATGTGCTTTAGGCCTGAAGGCCACTGGTTTCAATTATGCCCGACTACATTTATTTGTTACAGGTTTGTCAATTAAGAACAAATTCTTATTTACAATGACGACCTGTCAGGGAGCGGGCGCAGCACATATAACACAAGTAGGTAAAACAATATCATACAAACAACAGTCAAAATACACATAATGCACAGTCAGTAAAACATTCAGCAATAGGCAGCATTTAAGAGGCAGGGGGAAACATGCAGTTATCAGTTAAAGCTGCAATATGTAACTTTTTGGGCGACCAAACCAAATTCACCTAGAAATGCGAGTTATAGATCTGGCAATTGAGTTGAAAGCAAGTCTAAGAAGCAGTAGATATGTTCTATGTGGCTATTTCTATGCTTCATGTTCTGAGGTTTCATTTTTGCATCTTTAAACAGCTGAAAATACAATATTTTTGGTTATAGAATACATATTTCACAGCGGTTTAGATGGTACAATGATTATCTACACTATACTTGGTTGTTTTGTCACATTAACTGAAATTTGGCAAACTATTAGAATTTTAGCAACCAGGAAAAGGCAGAGCGATTTCTGCATAGTGCACCTTAAAAATCTCAGACAGTTTGTTTTTAAAAGTACCAATGAACACAAAAGAGCTTAGTTTCAGTGTTTTTTGAAGGATGGTCCAGACTCTAGCTGCGGAGAATTGAAAATCAGTTTCAACAAAGATATGAGGGACTTGAGGATTGCCAGGTTTATATAATTGCTGGATTTCAGGTTGCTGTTGGTGGTGGGGAATCTTAGTTGTGAGCTGATATAAAGGGGGGTCTTGCAGAGGGGGGATTTGCATATGATTGTGAGGCAGTGGGTTTGACATCGTACATGTAGGGATGGCCAGTCAATGGATTGATACATCACAGTGATGGGTTTTGTTCAAACGGCCAGCTTCAGTAATCTGTTCTAGCACATTCTACTGGTGTTTTCTGTTGTTGTCAGGCAGCTCAGCCCCCTTTCAGAAGGTCTGAAATGTATTTTAGTTCTTATTGGTCAAGGTCACGCCAATTATTATTATGTTAGCCTATCAGCAACCTAGATTCCCGGGACAAGACCCCAGCACTGACAGGGCAGGTGTCAGACATGTTCTTTCCCTATCCTGACAAGCACTGCATTTTCCCCCCTGCTACTCATCCTCCTGCATGAGGTCACATACCTTTGCTGTTCTGATGTTTTATTGTGTGTGCAGCTAAACATCCATAATCTGTCAGTTTCAAGAGTGCTCAGACCTGTGTGTGTGTGGATATTTTCTGTCCATTAAAACCCCTTAAACTGGAGTACTGCCTCCTTGTTGTTCTAACCTGACAGTAGTGGTTACTACCGGCCTAAACCCAGCACCTACGGTTTCCCTCCTATTTGAATGGTACTTAGATTTGACAACCTACACATATTTTTCATGGTCCTTGGAGCCGAATCCAGTAACTCCTACAGCCCAAGGATGCCAGTTAACATACACAATCCTCCACAAGATGTGGTCAGTCCACGACGACCAGCTCACCTGCCACAATATCTTGATAATTACGAAGCACAGACAGGCACAGACCACCACACACAACAGCACACCACTCCTACTAGGGGGAACAGCTAGAGGGCTTTCTTGGGCACTTGAGATGGAATACATCCTGCAGTCCCCTTCAACGACTCATCACCGGTCCGAGTCATCACCCAGGCTGACCAGCAGAATAGAGGACAGAGACTCAGACTTTTTACCGGCGGCTAATTCACCAGGTTCCCACCTTAGGCTAACCTCAACCAGGGACTGGCAAGATCAACATCGAATCTCGACCAGAGATCACCGGGATCAGAATCGACCTGAGCGTGGACCGCTAGTGACGACTGGAAGGCTCACTGCGTTTACACAACCAGAATGACGAGACTGATGAGCTAATTGAAGCAGTAAGGAAAACGGAAGGTTCCTACAGACCACCTGACAACCATCGCCAGTACTTCATTGATGGACACTGCCAGTTGTCACCTGACTGTCACAGACAGTCCTTCAACAGCTGTCTCCTCTTACACCTGAAAGATGTTTCCGAGGGGGAGAACGAGGAGCTGTGCCACCAAGCTGCCCAAGAAGTGGATGACTTGGACCGGTGATGGAGCACCCCTCCACTGTGCTGATGGAGCACCCCTCCACTGTGCTCCAGCCGTTCAGATCCAGCCTGCTCAGTCCATGGTACTCAAGTTAGTAGTGGGGCCTACTGTACCGGCTCCTGCCATGGAGCCACTGCTCGCCACTCCCACCACTGTGTTTCAACCAGCTCCTGTGTTTTAAGGAATTTTATCTGACTTCCCTATGTGGCCGTCTATGGAAATGGTCTTTCTGGGCCGAGTGTCAGTTAAACTGTAATACCGAAGCAAGTCTGTAGGAGATGTCGAAACTGTGCTTCTAGACCAGAACTCTGGCCCCTTGGTCTCAATTGACTTTATTTCACTTGAAAGGGAGCTGAAATGCAGCAGTCATGGTAAAGAAACAAGAGTTGTCTTGGGGGAGGTTTAATGTGCGTGTCTCTTGTGTGTGTCTGCACGTGGCAAGCAGCCTATGGTTTGTACATTCACTCTCCCAATTAGATTCAACCAGCTGGTGTGCAACCATGGTAAGGTTGGTTTGACGTTGGATAGCCTATCTCAGTGGCTAATTAGGCAACGTCAATATATTACAAAGTGTAAATGGGACAACATTTTCAAGTTGCCCACCTTTTAGTTGTTTCATTAAATGCATTCAATATTTGTTTATGAATTTATAACATTTTTGGTAGGTTTAAGGTTTTCTGTCATTGAAATTTGGAGGTGTTGGCATTAATAATTGACTGATAATCCTTAACTTGCCCCATAGGGATGTCATCAAATGTCAAACCAAGTTGACCATGTGCATTACGATTTGGTCGCATGCAGAGCTATAATAAATGACACTAGAAAGCATGTTTCTGAGTCATGTCGATGCCACACAGGACATTTTCAAAACAAGATGCTGCTTTCCAGAGGCAGTCGCTCTTTGTTTTCACTTTTGTGATGTTTCCAAAAGTGACCACCAGATGTCAGTCTAATACCAGAGACCCAAAAAGAGTGCCAAAAAAATGTGTTTTCAATATAATTTTCTGGGCATCATTCCAATGGTATCATTAGAAAAATCAAAACTGGATCTGGTGTAGTTCAGTTGGAATAATAGCTCCCTAGGAAGTGGCACTCACAAATGTCCCTTGAAGTACCTTCTTTAAGTTAAAAAAAATCATTTCCAACCACCTTTTCTTCCTCGCTCCTCACTAAAAAAAGATTAAGAAGGCATTTGTGGTTTTCCTGAATATATGTCTTAGGCATCTGGGGTTTTCCTGAATTTGCATATCTGGACTGATGCGATGGAAACGAGCTACATTTATTGTGGCTACCTAGTGTGAGACGACCCAGATTGCCTGGCAAAACCCTGACTCTGGAGCACTGTGTTACATCTTCTGGACTCTGGATGGATCGTGCAGAGAATCACAGAACAACTGGTCTGCTAGGGGGTCAGCAGAACAGCACCCACGCCCCATCTGTGTGTCCACCTCCAACTCTGTTACCAACTCAATGCGTCTAAGTCTTTGTTTGTTCATTGTCTGTGCAAGTGGGAGAGACAGACTGCTCTAGTTATTGATCCAAGAAATAGCACTGGAACTCCATATATGGGAAAAATGCTAAGTTATTCTGGGAAAAAAGTGCTTTGGGAGGAAATTTGGAGCTGAAGTCCAAGGCAACATTCCAAAATATTTTCAGGCAGAGAATTAGGGATTATTTACTGCAGCTCACTGCTCAGGCATTTTATTCATAATCTGTTACAATATAATGAGACCAAGAAGAGGGGAAAGACTGATAGTATAATAAAGAAAACATGCAGAAAAAGAAGAAACAGATATGTTTATTTCATCGCATTGGCAAGACAGCAAGTCACTTGGTTTTCATTTCATGGAAATACACAGAAGTTTCCTTTCCAATTCATCACCTAAACTGAGAGAGCAAGGAACAGAGAGAGAGACAGAGAGACAGAGAAAATAACTCATTTTCCCTTGAGAGCGAGAGAGAGAGAGAATTAAAAAATTCCAGTACACACCTTTGGTTTATTTGTATTTTTGATTTTTTTTTAAACCCAGGCACATTTTGCTTGTTTTGATTTAATATTCCACTAATAATCATCCACTGGTTTGAGAGGGGGAATTGCAGTCCTGTGGGCAGTAACTGTGGACAGTTAGGAGAGAGTTGCCAGTGATTCCCAAACAAACAAACAAAGATTCCCAAACAAACAAGTATACACTACCGGTCAAAAGTTTTAGAACGCCTACTCATTCAAGGGTTTTGACTATTTTCTACATTGTATAATAATAGTGAAGACATCACAACTATGAAATAACACATATGGAATCGTGTAGTAACCAAAAAAATGTTAAACAACCTTAAATATATATTACATTTGAGATTGTTCAAATAGCCACCCTTTGCCTTGATGACAGCTTTGCACACTCTTGGCATTCTCTCAACCAGCTTCATGAGGTAGTCACCTGGAATGCATTTCAATTAACTTCTAACTAGGGGGCAGTATTTTCATTTTTGGATAAAATGTTCCCATTTTAAACAAGATATTTTGTCACGAAAAGATGCTCGACTATGCATATAATTGACAGCTTTGGAAAGAAAACACTCTGACGTTTCCAAAACTGCAAATAAATTGTCTGTGAGTGCCACAGAACTGATGTTACAGGCGAAACCCAGATAAAAATCCAACCAGGAAGCGCCGCATTTTTTGAAACCGCCTCATGCCAATGACTCCTTATATGGCTGTGAATGAGCTACGAATGAGCTTACGTTTTCCACGTATTCCCCAAGGTGTCTACAGCATTGTGACGTCTTTTTACACATTTCCATTGAAGAATAGCCGTAAGGGACCATATATAAGAAGTGGTCACATGGTGTCTCCCGCAGAAAATCTTGCGTAAAATACTGAGGTAGCCATTTTTCCAATCGCTTCTTATGAGAAACCAATTGCCTCGACGGATATATTATCGAATATATATGTTAAAAACACCTTGAGGATGGATCCTAAACAACGTTTGTCGTGTTTCTGTCGATATTATGGAGCAAATTTTGAAAAAAGTTTGCCGTTATAGTTGTAGCATTTTCCGGTCGATTTCTCAGTCAAGCATGATGTAGAAACGGGAGCTATTTCGCCTACAAAAATAATATTTTTGGAAAAAAGGAACATTTGCTATCTAACTGGGAGTCTCCTGAGTGAAAGCATCTGAAGTTCTTCAAAGGTAAATGATTTAATTTGGTTGCTTTTCTTATTTTCATGAAAATGTTGCCTGCTGCCAGCAGAGCCTAGCATAGCATTATGAAATGATACATTTACACAAATGCTCGTCTAGCGTTGGATGTAAAGCATATTTTGAAAATCTGAGATGACAGTGTTGTTAACAAAAGGCTAAGCTTGTGTTTGAATATATTTATTTAATTTAATTTGTGATTTTCATGAATAGGAAAAGTTTTTAGGGGTATTTATGTCCGCTGCGTTATGCTAATTCGTTTGAGGCTAGGATTACGCTCCCGGATCCGGGATTGCTCGTCGCAAAAGGTTAACAGGTGTGCCTTCTTAAAAGTTCATTTGTGGAATTTCCTTTCCTTCTTATTGCATTTGAGCTTATCAGTTGTGTTGTGACAAGGTAGGGGTGGCATACAGAAGATAGACTTTTTGGTAATTGACCAATTCCATATTATGGCAAGAACAGCTCAAAAAAGCAAAGAGAAACTACAGTCCATCATTACTTTAAGACATGAAAGTCAGTCGATACGGAAAATGTCAAGAAATTTGGAGGTTTCTTCAAGTGCAGTCGCAAAAACCATCAAGCGCTATGATGAAACTAGCTCTCATGAGGGCCGCCACAGGAGTGGAAGACCCAAAATCAAATCAAATTTGATTGGTCACATACACATGGTTAGCAGATGTTAATGTGAGTGTAGCGAAATGCTTGTGCTTCTAGTTGACAGTGCAGTAATATTTAACAAGTAATCGAACAAATTCACAACGACTACCTTACACACACACAAGTGTAAAGGGATGAATAAGAATATGTATGTATACATATATGAATGCGCGATGGCCGTGCGGCATAGGCAAGATACCGTAGATGGTACAGAATACAGTATATACATATGAGATGAGTAATGTAGGGTATGTAGACATTATTAAAGTGCCGAAATTTAAAGTGACTAGTGATACCTTTATACCTTTGTTAAAGTGGCCAGAGATTTGAGTGTGTATGTTGGCAGCAGCCTCTATATGTTAGTGATGGCTGTTTAACAGCCTGATAGCCTTGAGATAGAAGATGTTTTTCAGTCTCTCGGTCCCAGCTTTGATGCACCTGTACTGACCTCGCCTTCTGGATGATAGCAGGGTGAACAGGCAGTGGTGCGGGTGTTTGTTGTCCTTGGTGATCTCTTTTTGGCCTTCCTGTGACATTGGGTGCTGTAGGTGTCCTGGAGGGCAGGTAGTTTGCCCCAGACTGACCTCTACTGCAGAGGATAAGTTCATTTGAGTTACCAGCCTCAGAAATTGCAGCCCAAATAAATGCTTCACAGAGTTCAAGTAACAGACACATCTCAACATCAACTGTTCAAAGGGGGCTGTGTGAATCCGGCCTTCATGGTCAAAAGGCTGCAAAGAAACCACTACTAAAGGACACCAATAATAAGAAGAGGTTCGCTTGGGCCAAGAAACACGAGCAATGGACATTAGACTGGTAGAAATGTGTCCTTTAGTCTGGAGTCCAAATTAGAGATTTTTGGTTCCAAATGCCGTGTCTTTGTGAGACACGGTGTGGGTGAATGGATGATCTCCACATGTGTATTTCCCCCCGTAAAGCATGGAGGAGGAGGTGTTATGGTGTGGGGGTTCTTTGCTGTTAACACTGTGATCTATTTAGAATTCAAGGCACACTTTACCAGCATGGCCACCACAGCATTTTCCAGCGATACGCCATCCCATCTGGTTTGGGCTTAGTGGGACTATCATTTGTTTTTCAACAGGACAATAACCAACACACCTCCAGGCTGTGTAATGGCTATTTTACCAAGAAGGAGAGTGTTGGAGTGCAGCATCAGATGACCTGGCCTCCACAATCCCCCGACTTCAACCAAATTGAGATGGTTTGGGATGAGTCGGACCGCAGAGGGAAGGAAAAGCAGCCAACAAGTGCTCAGCATATGTGGGAACTCCTTCAAGACTGTTGGAAGAGCATTCCAAGTGAACCTGGTTGAGAGAATGCCAAGAGTGTGCAAATATGTAATCATGGCAAAGGGTGGCTATTTAAAGAATCTCAAATCTCAAATATATTTGGATTTGTTTAGCACTTTTTTTGGTTACTACATGATTCCATGTGTGTTATTTCATAGGTGTGATGCCTTCACCCTTATTCTGCAATGTAGAAAATAGTCACACACGCAAAAAAAAACTTGAATGAGTAGGTGTTCTAAAAGTTTTTACCGGTAGTATACAAAGAAACTGCATTATCACATCTCCTCAGTATGACAGATAATATGTACTGAGTTCCAGAGAAACGTCTTCCAATTCTCATCACTGTTAACAGTGTCTATTGTGACTGTTACACACCGTCTGGGGGGCCTAAGGAAGCAGTTGAGTCTGTACTCCCAAAACCAGCCACCGAGACAAAAGAGACGGCACCCCGACAGACAAAGCACTCGCACAGAGAAATTCATCGGAGACACAGTGGAACACAGACAGTGAACTCGTCTATGACATCTCCTACAGGCCCACATACACACAACGTTGTGTTCAACTGGACTCTCCCTGAAATCAGAAAGACTTGAATGAATAAGACATGTCTCAGATAGGAGTAGCCCGGGTGAACAGAATACACACTCTTCTCATTTACAGTGTAGTAACCACATTATCAGCACAAATGTCTATCTGTTTGGGGGATGATAATAGTTTTGAGGAATTACACTTCTGAGAACTGACATTGAATATCTGGACCCAATTGCATTCACCTCGGCTGACACATAACCCTTAAAGGCATAAGGTACTTCACATACACAATTGACAAAGGAGATGAAGCGCATAATCCTAATTCTCAAAGCGTTTTATTAGACCGTTGTTACAAATGGGGAAACATACGCTGTGCGAGAGCTACATATTTACTGAGAATGAGGGAATGTTCTATAGCCGTAGCCTAGAGACAGTCCGTGTTAGATGGCATTGTCGTAACCACACAACAAAATCCCATTAAACGTGTTGATACAACGGTTATAAGTGATACGTGCACTTGACATGACTGGCAGGGATAAAGGGAACAAGTGAGGCTGCTAAAGATGGGTTGTTATAGCTCCTGTCGCCGTAGCGCCGGTCACCGTAGCAACTATGCCCTTTCCCTTAGCCTAAACGGTGCTTTTCGTCACATTAACAGACTCCTCCCTCACATGCTTTACAATCATGAGCCTTATAGTCAGCATCTTTTAACCCGCCTTACAACCAATCTTTTTTTTTTTGGTTTCCATCAATTCTTTCCGCCAATAGCACTTGTTTAAAAGGTACTCGCGCTGCACTCAGATCACATCTGAAATCGACACACTGGAGCATGCATATGCATACAAAAATACTGGGTAGGTAGGATTGGTGAAGAGAGTGCTGGTCAGAGAGATAGAGAGACAGACGTACTGTAGTATCAGAGGGAATTACCGCTCTTCTTCTGTCTTTCTACCAGTCTGTTTGTCTGTCCATCCGTCCTTCCGTCAGCCATCTGTCTGTCTCTCTCTCTGACATACAGTCTCTACACCAAGAGGGGAACAAGTGACAGGCACATAGGCATTCATCCATCTATAGGACAGGGTTAGTAAGGGGGTGAAACCTGAACGAAATATCTCTTTCGTGACAGATATGACAGCCACATGTACATAAGAAAATGTTTATTTGTTTTCTACATTTGATATATAATATATCTATTACTCTTTACTACAGAGGATTATAATCCTAATTCATAATGAAACAACAATAAGAGTTATCACAAACGTCCGCTTTCAACCTGGATTGTCATCTCCCTAAACTGTGCATCTGTGGACGAACAGTCCACCCAGATCGGTTGGTTATTCCGGAACCATTCCAGTCGGTTGAGATGACAGTGCCCCTCCCCCAGATGTCCAACCCAGGAAACAATTTCCGGTTACCTATGCATTCCAAGAACGTTACCTAACGTTATACGAACGTTCACTGCTTGCTGGTACTGCTCTCTTCTCATTCTAGACAAATCGTGGGAGGGGAAGTTCCAAGCAGAGTGGACCGGGGTTCTTGCTCAGGTCAGGGGGTCTAAGTGATCAGTCCCCTCCTCTCCTTCTTCCTCCTTCATCAGTTCAACCGCTCCAGAAGAATGCTGCGATTGGCTGGAGCACGACAAGTGGGAAGACTGACTCTGTGTGTCTTCCTCCTCGAGCTCCGCCCTCTCCACCATCTTCTTAATTCCCTGTCCCCGTGTCTCCTCCCTCCTCTGCTCCTCCATTGTCCACATGCTGTCCTCGATCTCGTCCTCCTTCCCCTGCACCTCCAGGTCAAAGTCCAACAACTCTTCCATCATCTCCTCAATCTCAGTCTCTCCGTCCATCTCCCCCTCCACCTCCGACCTCAGCTCATCCATGCTCTCTGTCCTGTTGATGTCATCCCTGTCATCGTCATCATCCCCCACCCTCCCCTCGGGCTCGCTGGCCTGGCTCTCACCAAACTCCAGGATGGTGGGCAGGTTGCCCTGCTTGGGACAGCGCTTCCTCAGACTCACCAGGAAAGGCTGGGGCAGGGAGAAGATGTCCACGTTGTTGCCCAGGTCGATCCATGTGACACTGGGGAAGCTGGCCGGGTCCTTCAGGCTGTCCGTCAGCTCCTTGAGGACGGCACGGGTCAGCCGGTTGCCGTTGAGGGCCAGGGTCTCCAGCCGGGGCAGCGCACCCAGCGTGGGCAGGAGGAGGAGGAAGGCGTCATCGGTGAGCTCGGTGAAGCCCAGCTCCAGGCTGCAGATGATGGGCGCGTGGCGCTGCAGGTAGGCACACAGGCGCTCCATGTCACGCACCGTCAGGGGGATGCCCGAAAGGTCCAGCGCCCCGTTAGGGGGAGGCGTCGACAGCATCACCTTGAGACTGGGAGGGAAAGGAGGGGAGGGAGAAGTAATCAGATACATGTCACAATGTGTGTTGACCAAACTGTAGGTAAATCTATTTAATATCTCCAATGCAAAATGTGTATGCAAATTGTACATTTCCCAAGCACAAAACATGGTAACGGTCCACATATCATACAGTCAATAAAACTATCAGGGTGAGCTATCTCCGAGAGCAACATACCCCTGACAGGAAGGATATTACATTACTAGACCGTTAGAAGAGCCTGTGTTGAGACAAGGACAGCAGGAGCATGGAGCCCCAGGCATAGCGACAGGTAGGTAGATTCATTACATTACTATCTGTAATACGGTTGTTTTCACCATTTCCTGACACTTCATGTGCTGAGGGGCAGAGGGGTGAGAAATGGGTTCACCCACTTACATGGGAAGGTTAGCAGAGAGATGATAAGAGGAGGAGAGATGGGGAGAGAGAAAGAGAGATGTTTAAGTTTCTGCATAATTAGTAGTCTGCCCCTCCGTGTTGCGTTTCAGTTTGCAAACCTGTCCATATGATCCAAACAAACAAATGCGATGAGATGTGAACTGAGGGAGATTTTCTGCCGACCTCACCGAAACAAAGAAGTGGCTCTCTGTGGCACAGCTAGAGAGTTCACGCGTTTTGGCATAAGCTTGTTTCTTAATACTGTGGTTGACACTCAGGTGTGGAGTGTCTTTCAATTTGGTCACTATGATGTGAGTTTGGATGATTTCGGAGGAGATAAAGAGGGGTCTTTTTTGACACCAGTCAACAAGCAGTAGACAATGCAGTGGCCTTGTGGTTAGAGTATTTGCCCAGAGATTGGACGTTTGGGAGTTCAATGCCAAGTCATACCAAAGACTGTAAAAATGGAACCTGATGCGTCTCTGCTTGGCACTCAGCATTAGGGAAATAGATTGGGGGTAAGGCCCTGCGATAGACTAGTTCGCTGCCCAGGGGGGTGTACTTGTACATCAAGCCGCCTCATGCTATAGAAACAGGAGATGCCACTCCTATGAGCTGTTTCAGCTTGCACAAGCCAAGGCGACTTACTTTACAACAAGAAGTAAAACGCTGATTGGCAATGTTGTTTGCTCAGTTTGGAGACTCTCAACCTAAAAATCACCACAGAATGAAATGAAAACTAGAAAGAAAGTGGAGATAAATATAAAGAAAGTGGAGGTAAATAGAAAGAAAGTGGAGATAAATAGAAAGAATGGAGGTAAATAGAAAGAAAGTGGAGGTAAATAGAAAGAAAGTGGAGGTAAATAGAAAGAAAGTGGAGGTAAATAGAAAGAAAGTGGAGGTAAATAGAAAGAAAGTGGAGGTAAATAGAAAGAAAGTGGAGGTAAATAGAAAGAAAGTGGAGGTAAATAGAAAGAAAGGAGTGAGTCCAGATAATCCAGACCTCGGGGGGACAGATAAAGAAAAACAACATGTTCCAAAGTGAAAATACACTCACAGCACAGCAGAAGTCTTGTGCTTGGCAGTGAATAAACTCAACTGAACAAAGGCCTGCTCTGCATTTTATGCCATAAAAAGGCTAAAGTGAGATCAGACTTGAATGTCTTCCAGGTACAAATGAAAACAATACAATGCATGTGAGGCAGAATTAGGTCTGGACCCCAATTATTATTATCTCCCTCCTAATGGCTGTGTAGTGCTAGGATGTGAGCCAAAGAAACCCATTTATTAGTTGGTCCAAGCATAGAATTACAAGAAGGGAGTAATCACAGAACATTGACTTGAACGTGAATATCCGTTATAATTCTAATTCTATGGGGTCAAGCACTCCGCTCAAATCCGTCAACAACATTGAGACATGGTGTAGTCCCACTTATGCTGCTAAATCAGTCCAGATCTTGTTTTGGTATTAATTACTTAAAACTAAAAGTTTTATAACTTCTCTCAAGCTAATGGATTTTTATGGGAATTGGGTCGTGGCAAACAAATGGAATTACTGGAATGGGGACATCTTTCAGACAGTGTACAATTGACAGTACAGTCATGTTTACACTCAATATGGCTGACGGCCCACCCAACACGGAGCGTTGACTGAAATATCCGTTCCATTTATTATTTGTCTATGAGTTGAAGTCAATGGTCCCTGGGTTATGACCTCATGATGAATCTCTGGCTCCCTTTCAGCATTCTCCCTGTGACTTCTCCCCTGATAGTTTTAACTAACAAATATTTTTTTTAAAGCAGAGCAAAACGTAAATAGAAACAGATGAAACTGGTGTACAGAACATCAATCCCACACTATCAGACTGGCTCCCGACCAGAATCCCACGCTTTAGACTGGAGCAACAGATACTACAAAGATCCGACTCACAACACACATTAAATCCCACGCTTTATGCTAGAGCAACGCAAGAGTCGAGGTCTCTTCCTCTCAGACACAGGAGTCCTTAGATCAAATCAAATGTTATTGGTCACATACGCATATGTAGCAGGTGTTATTGCGGGTGTAGCGAAATGCTTGTTCCACATACTACATACCACACGGGGACCGATCTAGCCAACCAAGACATTTTGCTCACAGTTTAATCCTTTCTTTTCATTTGAACCTAGTTTCAAAATGTAAAACACACTTCATCTGTTTAACCCCAATAACAAACAAACTATATCACATGAATGTGTGTTTATGATAATAAGAGTAAATCACTGTTTTACCCCTCAAGGAGAGACAATAGATTATATCTCAAATCAAATCAAATCACATTTTATTGGTCAGATAGACATATTTAGCAGATGTTATTGCGGGCGTATCGAAATGCTTGTGTTCCTAACTCAGCGCAGTAGTATCTAACAGTGTAGTAGTATCTAAAAACGATTCACAACAACACACACAAATCTAGAAGTAAAAAAATTGAATTAGGATATAAATATTACATTGAGCAGAATACAGTATATACATATGAGTTGTGTAAAGCAGTATGTAAACATTACGTAAACATTATTTCAGTGACTAGTGCTTCATTATTAAAGATGATCCCTTGTATAGTAGCTCCAGTCTGCAGATCCACCCTAAAATCCCTGTCGAGTGAGCTTCACACAAATCACTGACCCTTGGTGACCTGATGACACCATTGTTCAGTGACATAACGCAACCGTAGTGACAGCACAGTGCCATTGCAATATAATGAGTGTGGTATTAAATGACACTTTAGGTGTCAGCTAGTCCATTGGCAGCAAAGATGATATCACTTTTCCCCTGTGTGTGTCTCACCTTATCCTGGTCATCTGTCTCTATGGGAGACGGGCAGAGCTACGGTTGGCCCTCCATTACTGCGTCATTATCTCTATTACCACATTCAACTCTACTTCTCAGATCATTACAGTGGCCACTCATTGTTTTGTGTAGGCCTCACACACACACACACACACACACACACACACACACACACACACACACACACACACACACACACACACGTCTTAATTTGACAGTTGCTTACTTGGCGGCTAAGCATCTGTTCTCTCATCACTGTCAGTTCAAAACAGTCTTGCTGCAGGGAACAGCGCTGTTATTTCTAGTTAGCTGATCCTCAATCCAATGCGTAGACTGCTTAAAGCCTTTCAATTCTAAAGAACAACAGCTAGTATCCTTTTTTTTCTTCATATAAGAACATTATCAATTAGCATACTAGCATACTGTAAGGGACTACAGGGACTTACAGTAGTGAGAGCATATCATATTGTATCGTTGCGTACCGGTCCCCTGTGGGAATTGAACCCACAACCCTGGCGTTGCAAGCGCCATGCTCTACCAACTAAGCCACACGGGACCTTAAGGAGGGTAATGTACACGCAAAACCACATCTCGTTTCTATTTATTAGAGTCCTCTTTCAACATTTCATACCTTGACATTCCTTATCCGTTCCAATATATATATATTTTTTAAATCTCCTCAATTTTCGATCTTGTCTCATTGCTGCAACTGAGGCCAATTGTGTGCCGTCCTATGGGACTCCCGGCCAAGGCCGGTTGTGTTCCACAGCCCTGGAATGAACCCGGGTCTGTAGTAACGCCTTAGGCCGCTGCACCACTCGGGAGGCCAAATTATATTTCCTGTTTAAGGCTGAGTCAGCCACTGCCCAATTACAAAGCCATCCTCAACATTCATCAAGACTATGATTCAGTATCTAACTAGGGGAAGTTCACTCATTAGGTTTCCTAGGACTTTTTCTTTTAACCAATAACCACTTGAACTGGAAATGGGGCTTAGGGGCTGGCACAACTCAGTCAAGCAGTTCCCCCTGCAAGAAGCAGTGTGTCTGTGTACATGCGTGTCTCCATACGTGTGTGTCCATCTAAACGTGTGCGTGTCCTTTCGTGTGTTTGTGTGTGCGGGGGGGGGTGCTGAGGTCATGACCAGTCCAGAGCTGAGGCAGAGTGTATGAGACAGCAACGGCAGAGGAGGAGGAGGAGGAGGAGGAGGAGGAGGAGATGAGCCCTCTCCTCCAGTGCTCCTGTCCCCCATGCTAATTAGCTAGGGGCTAATGTAACCCATGGCAAAAGGCATTAATGGCCCCGACTCCTCCACCACGGAGACAGAGTCACGGAGACAGGGTCACGGAGACAGGGTCACGGAGACAGGGTCAGGGAGATAAAGCTAAAGTGATCCACAGAACACATTATATGCAGACCTGGGTTCAAATACTATTTGCAATCATTTCAAATATTTTAGCTAGGCTCGCTTTGAGTTTGCCTTGCGCAATAGAGCCAATGGAATAGTCCCAATTGTCCCAAAAGCCCGCCACCTGTCAGTCCAGGCAGACTAAAGCAAACAGTCAAAGTATTTAAAGCCTTGGTCTGATTATATGCAGTGAGGTGGAGATATGAAAGAGGTTTCCTCTAGTTACCTCTGTAATTACGGATGGAATGGTGGAGTCAATTAGGACCCGGCAGGCACTGACATGCACAGTGTTACTCTACAATAGAACCCAGGCACTGACATGCACAGTGTTACTCTACAATAGAACCCAGGCACTGACATGCACAGTGTTACTCTACAATAGAACCCAGGCACTGACATGCACAGTGTTACTCTACAATAGAACCCAGGCACTGACATGCACAGTGTTACTCTACAATAGAACCCAGGCACTGACATGCACAGTGTTACTCTACAATAGAACCCAGGCACTGACATGCACAGTGTTACTCTACAATGCACAGAACCAGGCACTGACATGCACACTGCACTGACATGCACACACAATAGAACCCAGGCACTAACATGCACAGTGTTACTCTACAATAGAACCCAGGCACTGACATGCACAGTGTTCCTCTACAATAGAACCCAGGCACTGACATGACCAGTGTTACAGTGTTCCTCTACAATAGAACCCAGGCACTGGCATGCACAGTGTTACTCTACAATAGAACCCAGGCACTGACATGCACAGTGCACAATAGAACCCAGGCACTGACATGCACAGTGTTGACAAGAAAGGAGACATTTTCATCACTATGCAAACCGTGTCACCCAGGCATAACCTTCTCAAATGATAATAATAATATAATATAGAACCCAGGCACTGACATGCACATTTAGCTGACATGCACAGTTTATCTACAAAGCAGGCACTGACACTGACCAGTCATGTGTGCATACAAGAAGGAGTTTTCTACTGGTGTCACAATAACCTTCTCAAATGGGTGACAGTAAACTGGCCTTAGTGGTCTATGCACCCAGTCCAAAACCCAGTCCATAATCAACGACATTAGACTCGATCTGACAAACAGTAGAACGGAC
Source organism: Oncorhynchus keta (assembly GCF_023373465.1). Classification (NCBI taxonomy): domain Eukaryota; kingdom Metazoa; phylum Chordata; class Actinopteri; order Salmoniformes; family Salmonidae; genus Oncorhynchus; species Oncorhynchus keta. The sequence goes on from NC_068421.1 coordinate 40,180,193, forward strand.
AAATAGAACGCATCTCTCCTGAGAGAGAGAGACACACAGACACCGTGCAGAGGAAGGACGCCCACGAGGTAGGTCACAGAAGCAGGGGTGTTAATCACAGCACTGTACATAAATCTCCAAAGTCCATTGTGATTACCGTAGAAGTACAATGACCAGAACAGTCATCATTTTAATGATATGGTAATCGCACTGTCCTGTCAGAGACATATAAATATAATTATATTTCTATGGTCAGAGCCGTGTACAGTGCTAACGTGATTAGAACCCTGTTGTCTGGGCTACTGCGTAGGCGTAGTATTGTCCCTTCTACGGATCCTATTTCTATGGTGATTACGCTGTGGAACAATAGCAGGCGATAGTAGAGCTCAGAGCTGTAAAGGTAAGAGAGACTAGACTGGAGACTGAGAGAGAGCTGAGGAACATCTGTACCCCAGTGTGTGTGGTGTGTGGTGTGTGGTGAGTGTGGTGTGTGTGGTGTGGCACTGAGAGAACAGGCTCAGGCAAGAGCTCTGGGGATATAAACACCACCGCTGGGCCCCTGTAATAACCACCTCCGGGGTCAACGGACCCATTACACGCTTTATGGAAACAGTTATACCATAACACACTTTAGAAGTTGTTACACAGGAACATACACACACACACACATGCACGCACACACACACACATGCACACGCACACACACACACACACACACTACATCATCAGTTGTATACTGTGCAGCAGCTGCGCCATATACAGCACAGCTATGACAGTTAGAAGATCTGCAGCACTGATGGGGAGGGTGCAGCACACACACACACCCATCTGTGGTGCTGTCATTCACTGACTCACTTAGCTGAGTAAATATGACTCCCATTCATCAATGTACTCATGGGTAGAACAGTTAGAGCTAGGGGCAGAGTGAAGGCTTCTGGGAGTACATGATGAATGAAAAAGACGAGATAAGGCGCGCGTGTACACAGATTTGCTCTAGATTAGGTTTATACAGAAACACACACACACACACACACACACACACACACACACACACACACACACACACACACACACACACACACACACACACACACACACACACACACACACACACACACACACACACACACACAGGATGTATTGTTTTAGTCGAGTTAGACTGGACCAAGCCAGACACATAGCATGTCTTGTTTTAGTCGAGTTAGACTGGACCAAGCCAGACACATAGCAGGTCTTGTTTTAGTTGAGTTAGACTGGACCAAGCCAGACACATAGCATGTCTTGTTTTAGTCGAGTTAGACTGGACCAAGCCAGACACATAGCATGTCTTGTTTTAGTCGAGTTAGACTGGACCAAGCCAGACACATAGCATGTCTTGTTTTAGTCGAGTTAGACTGGACCAAGCCAGACACATAGCATGTCTTGTTTTAGTCGAGTTAGACTGGACCAAGCCAGACACATAGCATGTCTTGTTTTAGTCGAGTTAGACTGGACCAAGACAGACACATACACCAGATTATGTGGCATTTTCGTGACTTCCTCTGCATTGACCACTGAGGAAGGAACTGGGAAATCAGGGAGGATGCCAGGTGAAACGATGATTCAGTCCGATCCGTCGGCCCAAGACGCCACGTCAAGCCTTTTATTTGCACAAACTAATCACATTGATTAACAACAAAAAAGGCCTGCCCCGTGCAAGCCTGCAGTTCTTGCGTGTAGGCCAAAGAGTGCGCCAGTCCACACTGACCCAGAATTACATTAGGAAATGAGAAACGTACATTTGACAAAACTTCTCACATATAAATAAATAATCATAGCTTCTTCTGTGTGTGCATGCTGCCTTTGACCAAACTTTCTCTCTAGCTCTAGTGACCCATCAGAGGGTACCACATACCCATGTGATACACACACACACACACACACACACACACACACACACACACACACACACACACACACACACACACACACACACGTAGGTGCGCACGCACAACATGTCCCCTGTCTCCTCACCATGCCTGCGGCTTCCTCTTCAGTATGCCCTGCCGTCTCCACTGTGAGTGTGGGCTCAGGTGATAGGTCAGCTGGCGACACACCTTCTCCATGGCACCCAGAGAATCCTCCCCCTGACAGAGAGAGAGAAGGAAAGAAAGAACGTAAGAGGGAAAGAGAGAAAAACAGACAGCGTAGGTTAATATTGGCTGACAGGGGAGCAGAGAAGCTGAGTTGTAGCACACAAACACTTCTTCCTTCGTCTGTGATGACAGGAGAGGAGCTGAGGGACTGGGTTATATCTGGGTTATATCTTTCATGCCGTCCCTAGAGTGGGTTGAGTCACTGATGTGATCTTCCTGTCTGGGTTGGCGTCCCACCTTGGGTTGTGCCGTGGCGGAGACCTGGAATGATGACTCCTTGCTGTCCCCAGTCCACCTGGCCGTGCTGCTGCTCCAGTTTCAACTGTTCTGCCTGCGGTTATGGAATCCTGACCTGTTCACCGGACGTGCTACCTGTCCCAGACCTATTATTTAACCATGCTGTTAATTTATGAACATTTGAACATCTTGGTCATGTTCTGTTATAATCTCCACCCGGCATAGCCAAAAGAGGACTGGCCACCCCCCATAGCCTGGTTCCTCTCTAGGTTTCTTCCTAGGTTTTGGCCTTTCTAGGGAGTTTTTTCTAGCCAATGTGCTTCAACACCTGCATTGCTTGCTGTTTGGGGTTTTAGGCTGGGTTTCTGTACAGCACTTTGAGATATCAACTGATGTAAGAAGGGCTTTATAAATACATTTGATTTGATTTATAGCTCAGGCCCTGGGTTATACCATGTTCTCTCTCTCTCTCTCTCTCTCTCTCCCTCCCTCCCTCCCTCCCTCCCTCCCTCTCTTCAGAAGCACTTACGTATCGACGCCAGGTTTTCACAACAGCTACACAGGTAACACAACCCACAGAGACATATAACACATTTTACGGAGAACATGGAATGCTCTTACCATGGCCGCCAGAGGAAGAAAGTGAAGGGTGGCACGGGTATGCAAAGATATTATACAGGTCATTATTGTCTGTGAGGTCATATCGACGCGCTATTGGTTAATCTCTGCTATTCTGCGCCTAGGTCATCGTCCCAGAAGGCCAGTACGTGCTGTTGGTGGTAAGATCCCTAGGAATGAAAACGAAGCCATTATATGAGGCCACTTAGGTTTCTTATTCAGGGAGAGATTGGTAAGAGGTTCAAGGGTCTGCCCTGTTGCTGCTTTGTTCCCAGCGTGTGTGTGTGTGTGTTTCTATGTGTGTGTGTGTGTTTATTGTTTCCAGCTCCCTGCCTGTGTCCTCTGGAGGTAAGACATATTACATTATTAATGTCTCCACTTTCTCCTCCACTAGTTCAGCGAGCCCTACTGACGTGGTAACTATACCAAGCATGTGTACCGCCAAATACGCATCTTGTGGATTATATGATTGTGTGTGGATGCCTGTAGTACAGTAACACAGGATTTTATAGCTCTTGCAATTTCCTTTGAGCAGATGTGGTCCCACAAGTGCTAGCTGTAACAATATGGTTACACATATTGATCAAATATGAGATATTTACAGTCATTCGTTGGTAGCCGTTCGAAGTATCTATCTCAGTTTGGCTGTGTGATAAACCTGTTTGTGGTGTCTCTCTGTCTGAACAGTAGTCTGTGGGAGAAGGGGAACAGGAGGTATCGACCAGTCTGTTACTGATCATCAATACTCTGCACTAACTCACCATGTCCCAAATGGCAACCTATTCCCTACATAGTGCACTCCTTTTGACCTGGGCCCATAGGGATCTGGTCAAAAGTAGTGCACTACTTAGGGAACCGGGTGCCATTTGGGATGCAACCTCTCCCCACTGATCTGATACAGGCAGCAGCAGGCTAGCAGCGTATGCTGGGCTACCGAGGGATTCCTCTCCATGCTGTGTCCACTGGCCTAGATATATCTACAGCAACCAGCAGACTCTGTCTCAGACTGGCACACAGACAGGACAGGACAGGACAGACAGATAGACATGTACAGGATGACACTGTACTGTAGAACAACACTGTTCTGGTAGTAGGGAAGGGAGAGGCTATGCTTTTCCTCAGAGACATCTATTTACATATATATGGGGCTCTGGTTTTCCTTCAGTCATGTTGCTATCAGCCAGTTGTATAGCACCCTATCAAAATGAAACGTCGCACACACACACACACACACACACACACACACACACACACACACACACACACACACACACACACACACACACACACACACACACACACACACACACACACACACACACACACACACACACACACACCTTGGGATGCAATCTGCACTGTAAACCTCTCTCCCGGTTCTGTTCTATTTGACTACTACTTCACAATAAACATGACAAGGATAGATAATGAATTCAATACCTACAGACTCCCCACTGTCTCCTCTCCTAAGACCCAATCAAAACCATCTCAAAGGAAGTGCAGTACGGTCAGTATGCATTCCCCTGTGTGGTATGGCTGGCTGTGTGAGTGTATATATATAGCTGTGTGTGTGTCTGTGTGTGCGAGAGTGTCACTGTGACACAGGGCAGAGCTGCTCTGCTCTCTGTCCCTGCAGACAGGCTGCAGTCCCCTACTGACAGAGGCATCAGAAACTCAGCACCTCACCGTTGGGCCTCACAGCACTCTCCACTCCTCTCCTCTCCTCTCTCCACACCTCTCCCCTCCACTCCTCTCCTCTCTACACTCCTCTCCTCTCTACACTCCTCTCCTCTCTACACTCCTCTCCTCTCTACACTCCTCTCCCCCACTCCCTCCCCTCTACACTCCTCTCCCCTCTACACTCCTCTCCTCTCTACACTCCTCTCCTCTCACACTCCTCTCCTCTCTCCACTCCTCTCCTCTCTCCACTCCTCTCCTCTCTCCACTCCTCTCCTCTCTCCACTCCTCTCCCTCTACTCTCCCTTTCTCCTCCCCTCTACACTCCTCTCCCCTCTACACTCCTCTCCTCTCTCCACTCCTCTCCTCTCCTCTCTCCACACCTCTCCCCTCCACTCCCTCCTCTCCTCTCTACACTCCCTCTCTACACTCCTCCTCCTCTCTCCTCTCCCTCCTCTCCCTCTCCTCTCTACACTCCTCTCCTCTCTACACTCCTCTCCTCTCTCCACTCCTCTCCTCTCTCCCTCCTCTCCACTCCTCTCCTCTCCCTCCTCTCTCTCTCCACTCCTCTCCTCCTCTCCTCTTTCCACTCCTCTCCTCTCCTCTACACTCCTCTCTCCTCTCCACTCCTCTCCTCTCCACTCCTCTCTCCACTCCTCTCCTCTCTACACTCCTCTCCTCTTTCCACTCCTCTCCTCTCTACACTCCTCTCCTCTCTCCACTCCTCTCCTCCTACACTCCTCTCTCTCTCCCTCCTCTCCTCTCCCTCCTCTTTCCACTCCTCTCCTCTCTACACTCCTCTCCCCTCTACACTCCACTCCCCTCTCTCCTCTCCCCTCCACTCCTCCTCCTCTACACTCCTCTACACTCCTCTCCTCCTCTCCTCTCCTCCACACTCCTCTCCCTCTACCTCTCTCCTCTCTACTCCTCTCCTCCTCTTTCCACTCCTCTCCTCTCTACACTCCTCTCCTCTCTACACTCCTCTCCTCTCCTCTCTACAGTGACAGCTGCCACCAACTCTGCTGGAGTATTGAAACACATCATCCTGAGATGTTTTGAAACATTACAGTACATTACATAGACCACTTCATCAAGTATTGTGCAACACCTTGCCAGGGACTGGGAGCACCAACAGAAAAGGTAGAAAACACTATTTTGGTGTTCCGTGTTTTGTGCAGAATTTTGGTGCCGTTTCCTTACTCTAATGCTTCTCAACATCATTATGATGTTTTAAATCCCATTTAGTGGAGAAGGACATACTTTTTCTGGAGTGTTTTAATGTTTAATATCGTTTTATATATTTGATCATTTGCCATTAACATACCTTTCGGCAGGCATTGTCAAGCACAGTATTCAAACCATCAGCAGTAACTGGAGGTTGAACTGCAAGAACTGAGGATTCTGCACTTGCCTCTTCCATTGACAATCCTGAATGTGGGACTGGGTGCTGTCCTCACTGAACCTCAGTTTGCCTGACGACTTTGATAGCTCTGATCCATTACACCTCATGGCACAACAAGCTTAATACGAATATAGAAATATACTTACAACATTGTGTAAAAGAATCATAAAGTCCTCTAAAAAATTGGGGGCCACAATCCTCTAAAAACAGAGTGATGTGGCAAGATAGGAAATGCATGTTAATTAAAACCAAAGTTTTCCAGGGACTTCAATCACTCCCTTGTCTCTCTCTTTTGTTATCCTCATGAAATATACTTACATTTTGAGAAACATATTATTTTGGTCAAATGAAATTAACAAATCATTGAAACGACTTGCACACATAAATTTTGTATTTTTTTAAAGAAGATATTTGGAGGTATTTTGACACTTTATTGAGACAGCTCTGTTTTAAAACCCATTCAGTGTATCAGAACACTTCCATTGGGTTTACATTCAAACACCCTCCAAACACCAGATCTCAGCTTAGGTGCACTACTTTTCATGGTTTCATTACACAATCAGGGCGTTTTGAGACTTTCTATTTTTACAGTGTACACGAAGACACACTCTCTCTCCCTCTTCTCCCTCCCTCCCCCCACACCACCCCTCCACAGGATTGATCTCTCAGCTACTCTCACTCCTTTTTCCTACCTTCTGTGCTTTCTTGCTTTTCTTCCCTCTCCCTCTTCTCCCTCCCTCCCCCCACACCACCCCTCCACAGGATTGATCTCTCAGCTACTCTCCCTCTTCTCCCTCTTCTCCCTCCCTCCTCCCACACCACCCCTCCACAGGATTGATCTCTCAGCTACTCTCCCTCCTTTTTCCTACCTTCTGTGCTTTCTTGCTTTTCTTCTCTCTCTCTCTCTCTCTCTCTCTCTCTCTCTCTCCACTACACCAACACATAAATCTGTTTCTCTCATCTGTACCCAGAAACAAAATGGTCTCTTTGTAGTGCAGGTGGACTACTAGTTTCCCCATGGTGTTACGCGTCGTCATGGTGTTATCAATAACAACCTTCCATCGCTCATCCTTACTGTTCACCACAAAGCCTAACTGTGTTTTCTTGCATGAACCACTCAGCACAAGCAGTTCCCTCACAGTACAAACACAGTTCTTTGAATTGAATTGAATTTGGTCAATTGTTACAGGGCTGAAAACGGCAGCAGTCTGGGAAAGAAGAAGAGAAGTTGACAATAAACACCTGGGTTCACAATCTGCCAAGCTATTATTTATTTTTTAAGGTTTGAGTTCAAATTGTGGCCAAGCAGAGCAGCAAGAGGAGGAATGTGGGCTGAATCAGTCTTTCAGACACATTTTCTACAACTTTCAAGTTTTATTATCAAGCGCACAATTACAGTGAAAGGACTTTCTTCCAAGCTCTTTCCCAACAATGCAGTAATCAATATCAGTAGTACTATATAGAAAAATAAAGACCACTGGTTACGACAAAAAATAGAGATGTTTACCGTCTGTGTGTGTGTGGTAATATTATGCTGGACTCGCTCCATTGTGAGCAGTAGCAGCAGCACTGAGGCTTGGAAGGCTGCCAGTATTTTCAGTGTGTGACTCATACAGGAGAACAAGGCACCGCTGGTCTGTCTGTCTTTCGTTTTCCCCTCTGTCTTTCTGTCAGTCCTTCCATCGTTCCCCCCGCTGTCTGTCTGTCTGTCTGTCGTTCCCCCCTCGGTCTGTCTGTCTGTCCGTCGTTCCCCCCGCTGTCTGTCTGTCTGTCCGTCGTTCCCCCGCTGTCTGTCTGCCGTTCCCCCTGCTGTCTGTCTGTCTGCCATTCCCCCTGCTGTCTGTCTGTCTGCCTGCCTGTATGTCTGCCGTTCCCCCTGCCGTCTGTCTGTCTGTCTGTCTGCCGTTCCCCCTGCTGTCTGTCTGCCTGCCTGTCTGTCTGTCGTTCCCCCTGCTGTCTGTCTGTCTGCCTGCCTGTCTGCCGTTCCCCCTGCTGTCTGTCTGTCTGCCTGCCTGTATGTCTGCCGTTCCCCCTGCTGTCTGTCTGTCTGCCTGCCTGTATGTCTGCCGTTCCCCCTGCTGTCTGTCTGTCTGCCTGCCTGTCTGTCTGTCGTTCCTCCCACCGTCTTTCCCTCCATCTCTCTCTATCACTCCCTGCAAGACATGCGTCTCTCCTTCCATAATGACTAGTGAAATCTGTCTCTCTTTCCTAGTTGCCACATCCATCTCTCCACCGCTAACTCCTTTCATCATCTCGCTCAGTGAGCAAGACCGAAGCATGATTGTTAGAAAAAGCTTAGGATTAGGCATGGGTGTAATCAAAAGGTGTAATCCTTCTTTATCCATCATAACTATCTCAATATAATAATATATAGATTCAACTAAAACAGATTGAAATCCTTATGGGAGGCTGTTTTTCAACGGTAGGTCATTTGAATCCTTCTGGGCATGATTGTGTTGTTATTAATCACATACAGTATGTGGATAAATGCAGAGATGGTATGTTATTTATGCCATGTGGAGTTTTGAGTCGGTCTAATTCAATCTCTGACACTGAGGAACAGGTGGGAGAGAGAGAGAGAGAGAGAGAGAGAGAGAGAGAGAGAGAGAGAGAGAGAGAGAGAGAGAGAGAGAGAGAGAGAGAGAGAGAGAGAGAGAGAGAGAGAGAGAGAGAGAGAGAGAGAGAGAGAGAGAGAGAGAGAGAGAGAGAGAGAGAGAGAGAGAGAGAGAGAGAGAGAGAGAGAGAGAGAGAGAGAGAGAGAGAGAGAGAGACTCCTCACATCCCTACGGGCATTCATGTGAGTGCGACCCGTCAGTCAGGGCTGGTGGGGCAGAGCCCCACCTGTTTTGAGGCTCACATTTTTTACAAAAAAAGGGGGTAGCCTGTTTTGCATGTTATTTTGGCATTAATACGTGTCACGTATCAGTTTGCAAACAATGTAAGAAAAATAATAACAATTGAGTTTAATAGTCTCCATACAAACATGGTCTCTTTTGCTTTCTTGAGAAAGGCAGCTCCAAAATGCAACCAAGCTCAGTGCTTCCTGTGGTGGTGGGGCAGCCAGCGGAAAATACGGAGCGTAGGGGTTGGTAATGGCTCCAGGTCATTGGCCACAGATAAAACAATGTCAAATCACATTATATCTACAGTAACTTTGATTGGACTGATCATGTCAACATCACAATTTTAAAAATCTTAGCTAGCAGTCATTGTCATGAATCAAGTCGACAATCTACTGGCAAATCATTTTTAATCCTTGTCATATGGAGAGAAATATTGAAGAGAAATTATAGATAAAATGTATCGGTGCTCATCGGCCATTGGACATAAACATTATAGGACAAGTTGGAAATCACAAATGTAACAATGAGTGGTTTGGAAGGAATCAGTGGCTAACTGCAAGCATTGCAACGCAATCATTAGCCTGCTATTCAGTGGAATGGGTGTGTGGTCCAAGTCTGGGTTTAAGGTTCTCTTTTCCAAGCTTAAAATTATAAAACATTCAACATTTGGCCATGCTGTCAATCCAGCATGACTTCTGCCTCGCTCAAAACAACTGGAAACTCAGAGCTGGGAAATCTGACTTGAGTTCAAGATAACTGGGAACTCTGGGAAAAAAAACACTACACACTACCACCAGAAGATCAATGACATCATCGTGATTCAACCTCGTTTTTTATACGAGTTCCCAGTTGTCTTGAAAGCACCATAAATACAGAGAAATAAATCAAAGGGGATATGTACGCTCACCACGCTGCACCTTGGTCCAGTTCCCTTAACGGCCGTGACAACAAACACAACAAGGTGAGTCCAAAAATGAATTGTATGCTTCTGCATAAATGATTTAATATGCCAGGGAAATATGTACCGTGCCTTCGGAAAGCATTCAGACCCCTTCACTTTATGTTTACGTTACAGCCTTCTAAAAATGTATTCAATTGTTTTTACCTCATCAACCTACATACAATACCTCATAATGACAAAGCAAAAAGAGGTTTTTAGTAATTATTGCTAATTTATAAAAAATGTTGAAACTGAAATATCACATTTACATACGTATTCAGACCCTTTACTCAGTACTTTGTTGAAGCACCTTTGGCAGCGACTACAGCATTGAGTCTTCTTGGGTATGATGTTACAAGCTTGGCATACCTGTATTTGGGGAATATCTCCCATTCTTCTGTGCACTTCCTCTCAAGCTCTGTCAGGTTGGATGTGGTGCGTTGCTGCACAGTTATTTTCAGGTCTCTCCTGAGATGTTCGATCGGGTTCAAGTCCATGCTCTGGCTGGGCCATTCAAGGACATTCACAGACTTGTCCCGAAGCCACGCCTGCGTTGTCTTGGCTGTGTGCTTAGGGGCGTGGTCCTGTTGGAAGGGGAACCTTCGCCCCGGTCTGAGGCCCTGAGCGCTCTGGAGCAGGTTTTCATCAAGGATCTCTCTGTACTTTGCTCCGTTCATCTTTGCCTCGATCCTGACTAGTCTCCCAGTCCCTGTCGCTGAAAAACATCCCCACAGCATGATGCTGCAAACACCATGCTTCACCGTAGGCATGGTGCCAGGTTTCCTCCATACGTGACGCTTGGCATTCAGGACAAAGAGTTCCATCTTAGTTTCATCAGACCAGAGAATCTTGTTTCTCATGGTCTGAGAATCCTTTAGGTGCCTTTTGGCAAACTCAAAACGGGCTGGCATGTGCCTTTTACTGAGGAGTGGCTTCCGTCTGGCCACTCTACCATAAAGGCCTTGATTGGTGTAGTGCGGCAGAGATGGCTGTCCTTCTGGAAGGTTCTCCCAACTCGACAGAGGAACACTAGAGAGTGACCAGAGTGACCATCAGGTTTTTTGTCACCTCCCTGACCAAGGCCCTTCTCCCCCGATTGCTCAGTTTGGCCAGGTGGCCAGCACAAGGAAGAGTTTTGATGGTTCCAAACATCTTCCATTTAAGAATGATGGAGGCCACTGTGTTCTTGGGGGCCTTCAATGCTGCAGACATTTTTTGGTACCCTTCCCCAGATCTGTGCCTCGACACAATCCTGTCTTGGAGCTCTACGGACAATTCCTTCGACCTCATGGCTTGGTTTTTGCGCTGACATGCACTGTCAACTGTGGAACCTTATATAGACAAATGTGTGTCTTTCCAAATCATGTCCAATCAATTGAATTTACCACTTGTGGACTCCAATCAAGTTGTGAAAATATCTCAAGGATGATCAATGGAAACAGGATGCACCAGAGCTCAATTTCGAGTCTCATAGCAAAGGGTCTGAATACTTATGTAAATCAGCTATTTCTGTTTTAATTTGCAAAAACATAGGATTTTTTATTTTATTTAATCCATTTTAGAATAAGGCTGTAACGTAACAAAATGTGGAAAAAGTCAAGGGGTCTGAATAGTTTCCGAAGGCACTGTATACTGTAGCTAAGAAAGTAATACTAAGTGTATGTTGTGTAGTAAGCTGTTAGTAGCCCATGTGCCTCACCCTAATAATTTGGTCTATTTTCAACTCTTAATCTCACCTACTGTTCTGACTTGGTGGTGCACATGTAGCCTATAACCTGTTTTAGAGAAATTTAATCATCGAATAACATGTGTATGTGTTCGTGACAGCTGGATGAGTCACAGGACATGAGGGATCCAATTCTCCCCGTGCCCGGCGAGCTTTAAGAACTCAAGCAGCTATGCAAATAGATTACCCCTCAATGGAAATGTATCTGCCATCTCTGAGTGTTATCTTCAGGACACAGCAGGTTTAGGTATCTGGAGTTACAGATTGGCCAAGAACCACGAAAAACAGCACCAGACCATTATTCCTACTCCACCAAACTTTAGAGATGGCACTATATGCATTGGGGCAGGTGGCGTTCTCCTGGCATCTGCCAAACCTAGATTTCCACTGCTCCAGAGTCCAAAGGAGGTGAGCTTTACACTACTCCAGCCAACGCTTGGCATTGGTGATTTCACGAAGCCCCCATATCCACTAATTTGAAGGGGTGTACTTTGTATATATAGTGTATCTCTCTCTCTCTCTCTCTCTCTCTCTCAGACACACACACACGAATATGATATACACACACCGAGATGCACACCATTACATACACAACCACACTTCGAGCACATTTATAACCTCATTTCCCGGCCAAAGACTGGAGGATAGGATCTGGTCTCATTGCACCAACACACTGAAGTAAATCAGGCAGAGAGGTAATATTGTGATGGGGCAGCGTATCTGTGAGTAGCATGTAATAATGGATCAATAATACATTGCGTTTACATGCGCTTTTTACTGGGTCTCAACGCACTTCACATGCGCGTGTGCGTATGTATATATGTGTGTGTGCTCACGTACGTGTGTGTCCGCGTGTGCACGTGTTGAGTTAACACGTTGATGTGCGCATGGAGTGTTTCGGTGTCCTACCGGGCCTGTCTTGGGGGGGCACTGGATGTATCTGGCCAGGCTGATGACGAGGTCGTGGGTGATGGGGTCCACCAGGTTCCTGAAGCTGGCGTAGCGGTACAGCACGTCATCCAGAGACGTGGACTCCATCCCCAAGTCCTACACACAGAGAGAGAGAGAGAGAGAGAGATGTGGACTCCATCCCCAAGTCCTACACACACAGACAGAGAGAGAGAGATGTGGACTCCATCCCCAAGTCCTACACACACAGACAGAGAGAGAGAGATGTGGACTCCATCCCCAAGTCCTTCACACAGAGAGAGAGAGAGAGAGATGTGGACTCCATCCCCAAGTCCTTCACACAGAGAGAGAGAGAGAGAGAGAGAGAGAGAGAGAGAGAGAGAGAGAGAGAGAGATGTGGACTCCATCCCCAAGTCCTACACACAGAGAGAGAGAGAGAGAGAGATGTAGACTCCATCCCCAAGTCCTACACACAGAGAGAGAGAGACTCCATCCCCAAGTCCTACACACAGAGAGAGAGAGAGAGAGAGAGAGATGTGGACTCCATCCCCAAGTCCTACACACAGAGAGAGAGAGAGAGAGAGAGAGAGAGAGAGAGAGAGAGAGATGTGGACTCCATCCCCACACACACAGAGAGAGAGAGAGACAGGAGAGATGTGGAACCGGGTTACAACAACGGTTTTCACCAACCATGTGACCCGGACCAGGAAAAACTCCTGCTTCCTACTTATCGCCTATAACTCAGGCCCTGGGTTTTTCCTAGGTTATACCACGTTGTCAGGGCAAACTCTACATAATACACATAATTAATCTCCTGCATAATATATCAACATTGCATTAGTTTATGTGACAGTGACTGACGGACATACAGGACACAAGCACACATCCTTATTGACTTGTACTCAGAGGTGGGATGAGCAGAAGTGTCAACACTCACAAATGCACCACTGCTAAAGCAAACGTAACACTTAAATCTGCTGTTGACTCAAATACTAACAGCTAGTAGATTTCGGCACCTGGGAAGAGACTGTGCTTGCTGTATGTCAGAAGCCTGAAGCTTTTCCATCAGACACAGGAAGTCTTTGTCAACTCATGCAAAGACTTTCAATTTGCCTATAGGTTCCCTAACATGTGTATGTGTTCGTGACAGCTGGATGAGTCACAGGACATGAGGGATCCAATTCTCCCCGTGCCCGGCGAGCGAGCTTCGAGAAATCAAGCCGCTATGCAAATAGATTACCTCTCAATGGAAATGTATCTGCCATCTCTGAGTGTTATCTTCAGGACACAGCAGTTCCAGATTGGTCACTAATTGGCGGGGGATAGGGGCGGTGGTTCGAGCCAAGGTAAAGACAACATAGTGAAGGCAGAACGACACTTTGAGGTGGAGAGAGAGAAAGGACAGGAAAAATAAACGACTTGAGGAGCAATATCCTCTAGTAAAGAAAAGGCCTTGCATTTTTTTTATGTCAGTAGTCTGTTATTAAAAATGAATGACTATGACAACTCATGTCCCAAAATTATTTGAACTGTAAAGTGCTGGTGATGATGGCGGCCGTGAGTGGGAGGGTTGTGAGGACAATAATTGTCTTTCAATTTATCCGGGAGTATTCCTCCCACATAAATCAGCCACATTCAACATCAAAGCAGTGTGCTCCATGTTAAAAAAAAAAAACTGAATATGGACTCAGGAGGAGAAATGAAGACTTTTTCGGATACATTAGGTGTTAATAGAGCTGCCCCTTCATTCATCAATTCCCATTTAATGTGAATTTTCATGGTATCCGGGCAACAACGGGGTGCACCTGGTTGCCAGAGAACTGAGATGCTTCTCTCAGTCTGTCCGTCTTTTTCGAAGAACAGGCACTCTCCCTGTCTACCCCCAAATCAACTAGCAGGACAAACAGTATCAGAACTAAAAGTTTAGTTTCTAATCAACCTGTTGCTGTGTGGACTCAGGGCATGATTTGTATACTCAGAGATTTGTATAAACCTTTCTGACTTTTTCACTGACACTTTGCAACATTGTTTCAATGTAGAAATTCGATCTCCAGCTGTCCCATAGTAATGAACGTGTCGGAACGAGACAGAAAGGCAGAGAGCTTTTCTCAGCCATTCGAAATCATGAATCAGCTGGCATCATTTTTACGGATATATATAGCAAGGAATGTCAATAGAATATAGGTCAAACTAAACGAAATGTAGCGAGATGCAGTCTTTCCAGCTTCAGTTTGAAGTGATTGTGTTAGCTGTGTTGTTGGCTAGCTCCTCTGAACAACAGTGTCCTGATGAGTGAGCACATTTTCTATACCAGGCGAAATCGCACCTCATTTAGCTCCTTGTCATGGATGTCTCCAAATAAATGTCACTAGAAAACAGCTTAAACAAACGCAAATGCAGCTACTTTGCTGTTATTCTGTCTGCACTGTTTGACGTGACTGTAAGTTAGCCGTAGTTGGCTAGCTAGCAAGCAAAGGGATAAGAATGTTGCCAGCCAGTATGGCAGTAGATAACTTAGAACAAACGACTTGGTCGCATCCATAGATACAGAACAAAAATACTTAACGATAGGGTCGCATCTCTGGCAACCGAACCAATAGAACGAACGACTAGCCGGCTTGGGTAGCAACCCTAGATTTATGTCGGGACTATATCTCACGGAAGGATGAAACAGTATAAATAAATTCATAAAAAGTGTTTTTTATCAAAAATATGTCAATCATTATTTGAATATGTTGGTAACCCGTTGTGTAAAAGTGATAATGCCCCCAAAGCCGGTGTTTGGAGAATATATTGGCACGGTTGGACTTCGTCTCGGGCCTAACAACACCCGTGCCAATATATCCTCCAAACTCCGGCTTCGAGGGAATTATCACCTAAGTGGTGCAGGTGTGTGTTGAAACTGAGGGCCAAACTCTTAGAAAAAAAGGAGATATCTCAAACCTAAATAGGTTTTTTGGCTGTCCCCTTAGGAGAACCCTCTGCACTCTGAGAAAAAAAAGGTACCCAAAAGAGTTCTATCGAGAACCAAAAAGGGTTCTCCTATGGGGACAGCCGAGGAACCGTTTTGGAACAATTTTTTTCTGAGAGTGCAGAGCCAGAGCTGGAAGATTGATAATGACATGATAATACACTGTTTGTCTCTCCCTGGCCTCATCTCAGCTAAGCTCAGCCAGTGCCTAAACTTACAAAGTGTCTCAGAGTAGGAGTGCTGATCTAGAATCAGATCCCCCCTGTCCATATAATCTAATTCAGTCTGGTCGAAAATACAAAACTGATTCTCGATCAGCACTCCTACTATGAGATGCTTTGTAAACAGAGGCTCTGATCTCAGAACAACAACCAACAGGGATTTTTCTAAACATTTAAGCAGGGAGTCATGCTGAGACCAGTCTCTTTCGCAGAACACACCAATAAACACATCAATTACACTATACATATCTATAAACACATCAATTACACTATACATATCTATAAACACATCAATTACACTATACATATCTATAAACACATCAATTACACTATACATATCTATAAACACATCAATTACACTATACATATCTATATACACATCAATTACACTATACATATCTATATACACATCAATTACACTATACATATCTATATACAAATCAATTACACTATACATATCTATAAACACATCAATTATATACATCTATATCAATTACACTATACATATCTATAAACACATCAATTACACTATACATATCTATATACACATCAATTACACTATACATATCTATATACACATCAATTACACTATACATATCTATAAACACATCAATTACACTATACATATCTATAAACACATCAATTACACTATACATATCTATAAACACATCAATTACACTATACATATCTATATACACATCAATTACACTATACATATCTATATACACATCAATTACACTATACATATCTATAAACACATCAATTACACTATACATATCTATAAACACATCAATTACACTATACATATCTATAAACACATCAATTACACTATACATATTTAAGGAATTGTGGGTATCATTCCACATGAGGTGCAAAAAAACTCAAAGCAGATTTACTTAACTCGTTAGAGAAAGAAGGGATCTCCGGGTTAGCCATCCCTGAGTCTGGGTCAGGTAACTTATACATCTGAAGGTTAACAATGGGGTAAGGTATGGTGGACGTTTATGCAAGAGGGCTTTATAGCCAAAAAGAGCTCAATGCATCGATATAGGAGACTTCAAAGAGGGCCGGGCTACTTTCCGATACAAAATGCAATGATGCGTACGGAACCTATCGCCCGTAATAAAGCACAAGGCGCTATGATGAACTGCAGCCAATGGCTTCAATACAGTGGCAGCTGCATTCACATAGACTGTATTGCCATAGTCAATATTTGACTTATGATTTAACCTTTATTAAACTCGTCAAGGTATGGTCAATAAGCGGAATGAATGTTGATTGAATTATATGTTTTCTGCTAGACTTGTTCCTAAAGAGGAAGCTTATTTTAGTTCTTCATTTCTAACTCATCAACACGCTTTTTGAAAGATAGCTTTTTGTCCATCCAGATGACAAGATATTTATAAGCGGGGACACGATCAATGAGGGCAGCAAACAACATTAAGCCAGCAGCATACCACCCTGCATACCACTGCTGGCTTGCTTCCGAAGCTAAGCAGGGTTGGTACTGGTCAGTTCCTGGATGGGTGACCAGGTGCTGATGGAAGTGGTGTTGGAGGGCCAGTAGGAGGCACTCTTTCTTCTGGTCTAAGAAATATCCCAATGCCCCAGGGCAGTGATTGGGGACACTGCCCTGTCTAGGGTGCCGTCTTTCGGATGGGACGTTAAACGGGTGTCCTGACTCTGAGGTCATTAAAGATCCCATGGAACTTGTTGTAAGAGTAAGGGTGTTAACCCCAATATCCTGGCTAAATTCCCAATCTGGCCCTCAAACCATCACGGTCACCTAATAATTGGCTCATTCATCCCCCCTCCTCTCCCCTGTAACTATTCCCCAGGTCGTTGCTGTAAATGAGAACGTGTTCTCAGTCAACTTACCTGGTAAAATAATGGAAAAAATTAAAGGGTGAGGATTGTCTGACCTCACCACTATGACCCACAGGATAACCCTTAAGATGTAAGCTTCCACAGCCGGCGCCTGGAACCTCCATCCTTTAAGAATGGATACTACATGGATGGATTGATTGGAACATAGCCTCTATGTCCAGGCTTCTATTTTGGCTAAGCTCAAAATGTATACAGGGAATGTGACAATATGACAGACTAATTTGATCGTAACAAATTATACCTAGTAATGAAAATCGATAACCCTTGAGAGTGATATCAACAAAAGGAATGAACCAATTGATGAAATCATGTCCGATATTCAATATAAAGTGTATAGATCTGGTGGATATAGCTTCATGTGGGCCTAAACTACATCGCAAAGTTGCATGCATAGTTAAGTTATCGTTCTCAATTTGGTCTGGAGATAAATGTTATGAGGTAAAAATACATTAGTAGGAGTAGCTCTTGTTCCAAACTCCCTCCCTCCCTCCCTCCCTTCCTCCCTCCCTCCCTCTTTTCTCCTCTCTAGCTATTCTTTAATCCACTCTACCCCCTTCCCCTCTCTCTCTTTCCTTCCTTTCCTCATCTCTCTCCTTTCTCCTCTCTTCCCCTCATTTCCTCCACTCCCCCCCTTGTTTCATCCTCTCCCTCCTTTCCTCCTCTCTCCCTCCTTTCCTCCTCTCTCTCCCTCCTTTCCTCCTCTCTCTCCCTCCTTTCCTCACCTCTCTCCCTCCTTTCCTCACCTCTCTTTCCTCCTCTCTCTCCATCCTCCCACAGGCCGATCGAGCCAGGCTGAATGGCATCACGGAGGTGCCATAAATTGTTGCCACTCCTCTAATTACAGCAGCAGTGAAGGCGAGACGAGCCTCTGGGCATCTGTTTCAACAACATGTCACAGCCCAGGATGAGTTATACTTTCTCACAAAAACCATGGACAGTGGGGGAAAGGAGGTGCGGGACACGGGAGAGTTGCAGGATGCATCTCATCTGCTTGTTATGGTATTACAACAACAGCAGATACTGTAGATAGCTGTTGGTGTAAATGTATGTCTATCTAAATTGATCTAACATCCTTTGGTCATTTGACTGTATTCAAATGCTGGGTCCTATTCATCAGGGCACACCGTAGAAAAACACTTCATATTGGACTGTTTCATATTGGACAAGTTCAGGTCACACCTCCCCGTTTCTTCCTATTTTCTTCATTTTCGTGCCTAGTGAAAACAACCCTGGAGTGACATAGAATGGAGGTGTAGTTTGAGTTGGTCTTCCTTAGTATTCACATCCTCTCCTCACTCAGACAGCCAGTCCCTCGAGTTATGTTAGTCCCTTAAAGTGAAGTGTGCTGGGGCAGATGGTGTCAGTGTGTCAGTGGTCGAGCTAATCACAAACTAATTGAGAGAACACACAACCAGCTTTCTGATGACCACACCTCTCTACCTGTCTCAGCATCAGTCCATCTGTCTGTCTCTGCCTCAGTCCATCTGTCTGTCTCTGCCTCAGTCCATCTGTCTGTCTCTGCCTCAGTCCATCTGTCTGTCTCTGCCTCAGTCCATCTGTCTGTCTCTGCCTCAGTCCATCTGTCTGTCTCTGCCTCAGTCCATCTGTCTGTCTCTGCATCAGTCCATCTGTCTGTCTCTGCATCAGTCCATCTGTCTGTCTCTGCATCAGTCCATCTGTCTGTCTCTGCATCAGTCCATATGTCTGTCTCTGCATCAGTCCATCTGTCTGTCTCTGCCTCAGTCCATCTGTCTGTCTCTGCCTCTGCCCAGTCCTTAGTATTCACATCCTCTCCTCACTCAGACAGCCAGTCCCTCGAGTTATCTGTCCCTGTGTGCTGGGGCAGATGGTCCATCTGTCTGTCTCTGCATCAGTCCATCTGTCTGTCTCTGCATCAGTCCATATGTCTGTCTCTGCATCAGTCCATATGTCTGTCTCTGCATCAGTCCATATGTCTGTCTCTGCATCAGTCCATCTGTCTGTCTCTGCATCAGTCCATCTGTCTGTCTCTGCATCAGTCCATCTGTCTACCCTCCCCTGTCCTCTGAAGCTCACCTCCTCTGTCCTCTGAAGCTCACCTCCCTCCCAGCTGTGTCTTCCTGGCCTAGTGAAGGACTTCTATCAGAGTTGATGTAATCTAGACTCAGACTAGGATTTGCAGTGAACTGACATGGGATTTGGGGTTATAGTAGATTAAACACACCTGTGCATGCACATGCACACACACAAATACACGCACACACAGGCAAACACACACACATGAACACGAGCACACAGGTGCACAAACAAACACACACACACACAGTCAAGAACACGCACATAAACGCACACACACACACACACACACACACACACACACACACACACACACACACACTTACATATAAACACACACACACATACCTGCCGGAGTGTCTGCAGCATCTCTGTGGCCTTGTCCTGTTTGCCTTGCTTGGCCATCAGCATCATCTCCTGGATCATGCCTATCCGGCGCTGGTAGGGCGGAGGGGACCCTCCACGACTCAGCCGGTCCCCTGACCTCAACATGAAGGAGGTGAAGAGGTCACCCCTCTCCTTGGTAGGGGTCCGTTTCCACCCGTGCTGTGGGCTGGGCCCAGCCTCTTGGCCCCCAACACCTTTGGTCTGTTTGGTGCCCATGTTTGGATGTTAGAATCTGCTGTAAGAAATGACTTGCTCCCCCAGGCAGTCACGCAAGGCTGACTTGCATAAAAATATTTCTTTTTAACTAAACATTAAAACCTTGTACACGAAGTCAAGAGGCCTTAAAGTGGGTAGGACCTCTGGGTTCGTTCCCCACCTGACCAGTTGGACAACACACCTGTCCTCTAGTGAATGGTGCACTGTCCAGCTGTTAAGAGTGCAATACCAGTTGGGGAAACAACCTCCAACACATGCGTTCAGATTTGAATAAAATGTCTAATTCGCACAATAAGCTTGAGCGAATTGGCTGCTACGTGTGCTACTATAAACACAAACAGACACGCACTCAACCCGGAACACAACCCAAAACTTTTGTTATGTAATTCGCGGAACATAGCCTATAAATAATTAAATGTTTTCCACAGAATTTTGTTAGGATAAAATTGGCAGAGCTAAAGAGCTAAGTGAAATATGATCACCTATCTCTGCGCAGGTTTCTTTAGCAAAATATGAAACAAACGTTGCAAAAAAGCCTTGGGGTTATCCGTCTTCTTGACAACGAAATCATTTTAACGACTGCACTGTTTTAACAATCGGCTGGTAAAAGCCCCTCAAGTCGGGAAGTGCTCGGAGGATGATTCCCGCAGCATGGCCGCAAATAAGGGGAGCAGCAGTCCCGCAGATCGCCAGCAAACTGCTGGTCGGATGCATTCGCTCACAGCGCTATCCTGGAGACGACTTCATTTCTGTCCTTCAAATATGAACAGTTATCCTCTGAAGGGCCGCTACTAAATTGATGTGACTGTCAGTGTTGCGCGTGCCTCCTCTCCTCCCGTCCACATTGGATTCCTCTTCCTCTTCCCTTTTAATCAACAATGCCACGCATTCTGCGTCTGTGCAGAAAAAGAAGGGGAAGCTAAACGTATGTGGTGGTGGCGATGGAGACAGGACATGGTAATGTTTACATCTTTATCTGCTCCGTTTGTTTATTCCCCTCTGCCTCTCCAAATCATTCACACGTGATGTCAACCTTTTCCTTGGCAAGATATTGGCTTCGTTGTTCCTATATTCTATGATTCGCTCTTCGAAGCACGTCCTGTTAGAACGGCCTCGGCGGTGGCCGAGGTAGAGTCCGCGACCTGGTTGAAGGTGTCTCTTGTTGGGACTGAATATAGGCTGCGCACTGTCGGAGGAGCCGACCAGAGCAGGCGCGGTGTGTACAGCGCTTCTCTCCTCAAGTCCTCGCACTGAGAATGGGTTGGGCAGACTGCTCCCCACTACAAATACGTCCTGCTAAGAGGATATCGCAAGGACTATAGCTAAGTCAACATCCTTTGCCTTTTCTTCTGAACGGTGAATGGGGATTGGGTAGGCTAATTTAGAGGCAGTCTACAATAACCTATAATAACACTTCAATAACACAGTACTATGACATGCAAATACGTAGATAATATGACCTTGGCTTGTACGTTAACCACATTGCAAAAACGAGTTCAACAGCAACTTTTAGTCTCGTAATTGCAGTATTTCAAATGACATAAATCTGCTGCATTGGACTGTTCACGGGAAGTGCAAATCATTGAATTGCATTATATTGACCTCTGGTGTTGGCGGCGTGGATTGACATACTTTATTTTAGGGCCAGTGTTGTTTTATAGCATTATAGTGTAATATTAAACTATAGTATTTTTTTCTGTAAATATGTTAGACTATTTCTCAGATTTAAAAATAATATACTCACTGTCATCAGTTAGATTTGAAATGGGAGTAAAAATTATAGTATATTGATTATCAAATGACATTGTCATGTCATGTTCAGTCATTAAAACGGATCTCACAATAATGATTGAGATGCGCAAGAACAAAATTACAGGTCAGATACAACAGGAAAGATAGGGGCATGTTTGTAGGGGTTTGGTCGAGCAGTGTGCTTCAGCATAATCTAATAATATTCACCAGCTGTATACTCGAACCTTCCCTTGAAAGCAACTACAAGTATAGCAACAGTATGTGTGATACGTCAGCTGAGCTGGTTGCCCTACTCAAATGCATTAGAAACTATTAATTTAACTTTCATTGTGTCGACCCATGATGACTTCAAACTCAAATCCGAGTGATTGCCACTGGTTACTATGGAACTAGATTTCTGACATGAGTTCTCGATGAACAGCAAGAGGGGTGGGGGAGGGGGGACGTAATGACCTTGTGCTATCCTAACACGCTGAGTGCGCACAGCTCTCTCAGCTGCAGCGTCAGCCGAATGCCCCACTCTCCTGCAAGGATAGACCAGCATTTCCCCAACTCTGTCCTTGCACGTTTTGGTTTTTGCCTCATCACTATTCAACTTATTCCACTTTTCAAAGCTTGATGAGTAGTTGATTATTTGAATCAGCTGTGTAGTGCTCGGGCAAAAAACAAAAACGTGCACCAAGTAAAAAATAAAAACCTGGGGTAGACTAACACAGTCACGGGTCTCAATCAGCAAATGGACAATCTCTTTGAAATGGATGTTTATTTCTCTTTACAACTTTATTTTACAGATCATCATTCAATCATTAGACAGTAATTTCACAACACCCATCCAAACGTTAGTTTGCTCCTTTAACAAGGCAAAATCTAAGTTTGAGACTTCAACCCACAGAACTGACTCAAGGGATGGACACTACAGACTAGGACAGCATCACAGCCAGTCAGTCTCCCAGACACCACCTTCCTCACCATGGTGAAATTCAGTAGGGTGCAACATGAAATGTTCCGATAAATGCATTGTGTGGAACAGACATGATTCTCTCATGTAGAATGAGGAACCATGTCTGCTCTATGCATGACATTTCTATCTGAAACAGACCATTTGCACCCTTCTGAACCCAGCCCTCACATCAGCCAAACCTACAGTTGGTAACATCAATGTGGGTCACTATTTCTCCTGTATTCACTTTCTTATTACATTCAAAGGTTTCATCCCAAACCGCAACCTATTCCCTATACAGTGCACCACTTTGACCAGGGCCCGTGCACTTTATAGGGAATAGGGTGCCATTTGAGACACGGCCACAGGTTCTTTCCCTTTTCTAAGTTTCACCACAGGCCCCATCCCGGAGGCTCACAGAAGTGACAGACAAGCCAAACACTCAGAGGAATTTGCAGAACACTATAGATCAGAGAGCAACATGAGGTCTAGACTTGACTGAAGACTCTTAAAGAGTAGGGCTACTATTGGACACGTTCTATTTGGATTTAGTAAAGTCCTTCCAAATGGTTTCCCACCGGGTCCGCTAATTTGAGCTACTTAAAAAACACCAATAAAATACAAGGGAGACTGGCTTCAGACGTCTACCTCTGGGTCAAGCAAATACAGCTGAAAGAAACAATTGGCATATTTTATTCCCACTCATAACAATACAAGCTAATACCATCAGTGCTCACCGAGCCATTCTGCCTACGCAGAACGATCTCAATCAACAACCTCTGTGACGGATCGCTTGTCCTTCTCCTTTCCACTAAAAAGCTGAAGTTGTCATTAGCTACAACAGTGTTGGTAGGACATGTTTTGTCCCCTTTCATTGAAAATCTAACTTCAATGTGCTCGATTAAATATGTTTCTTAATCTCAAATGAGGAAAAGTAGCAGAGGAAGGGTTTTGATCCGTTCCTAAGGATGGCTTGGCTGTTCGACTGCGCTGAGGGACGTGGCCCTGCTGCTGCGTTGCTTCAGAAGGTGTAGCCAGCAGGGGGAGCCTTGTCGTCCTTGTTGCTCTCCAGGGAGAACGGGGGGATGCGAACATCAAAGTGGGAGCCGTCCGTCCTTTCGATGCGGAACGTCCCCCTGCACAGAGAGAGCATCATTAGAATCTTGACCATCACACCTCTGTACTAAAATGGGAGAAAGGTTGATGTTATTTTTTTGATATTGGAAAGCTTGAGTTACTCTTGCGTTTCCGTCTGTTTTCGATCGTTTGATTACTTGCTTGTAAATCTGTGCAAGATTCACTCAAACGTCAATTAATATTTTAATGTTTCCCCAGCTTATGTTCACGGGCAAGGACCAGGTTCAAATAGAAAAAAAAAAGAGTTTATTAAGTAATTCTCAGACCAGAACATCCATAAACCTGCATTTCAGGTACTGCTGTGTCTGCTGCAATACTCTTAACTCATGTTAATAATGCAGCTCCAACGTCATGTTACTCTGTGTAGAAGTAGTTACCACATGTGTCCACTGGGTGCTTGAAGGGAAACATGGCTGCTGTACTGGAAGGCTGGCTGCTCTTTGGACAAGACTGGCTCCTGGAGACAAAAACCATAGGTTATAGCCTCGACTCAGTCGTGGAAGTAACATACTGTATGAGTGGCTGTGTCAAATACATGCTTCCTCTGACCATAGATCCTCTCAGCCAATGAGCTCAGAGAGGAATTGAGGATACAAGGACAGAGGAATTAAGTGTTTTGGCATTTAGTAAGGTTCAAACACAGGCATTGAGAGTTTGTAATTCCGTTGTGTGGTGGCGGTTGTACTACTGACCCGACCTACGACCCCCCGGCCTCGGACCGTCTCCAGGGTGCCTGACAGGCTGAAGATCCTCCAGTGTCTCTCCCTCAGTTGCACCACCTCACTGCCCATGTTCTCCAGGCGGATGCAGTACCGCCACTGACACACGCCATATAAGCATCGGGTACACATTATGTTGCCGTTCTTACAGTCTACATTCGTACCCTTGACTGGATAGACCTACATCATATATTGGTAAAAGTTCTAATTATTTGTCCTTTTTCAGGGAATTGTAAAAAGTAAATGCTACTTACCCAGTACACATGAGAATTTTGAGCATCCTGAGAAAGAAAATACTGTATTTATTTTTTGTGCTCGGGCAGATTCAAGATCATCATAAGTATCACACGACAGAGTGGGAGGACTCAGGGACGAGCAGAACATTATTGAAAGGGTTGAGTTATGGAAAGAGCTCATAGTACCTTGTATAATATTTATTTGATAGCAACTGACAATTAAAAACAGAGGCTCTCTCAATGTCTTAACCTGTCCTCCCAGTCACCTGCACTGATTGAAAAAGACTTTAGGTGAAAACAATATGGTGGAAGAACCTGGTCAGTTCTTTCAGATCAGAGCACTAAAAAAGAAGCTGCAAGGGGAGCTCCCGAGTGGCGTAGTGGTCTAAGGCACTGCAGCGCTAAAAGCGTCACTACAGACCCGGGTTGAATCCCGGGCTGTGTCGCAGCCGGCCGCGACCAGGAGACCCATGAGGTGGCGCACAATTGGCCCAGCGTTGTCCGGGTTAGGGGAGGGTTTGGCCGTCTGGGATGTCCTTGTCCCATCACGTTCTAGTGAATCCTTGTGGTGGGCCGGGCGCCTGCAAGCTGACCTCACTCGCCAGTTGTACGGTGTTTCCTCCAACTCATTGGTGCTGGTGGCTTCCGGATTAAGTGGGCAGTGTGTGAAGGTCAAGTGCGGCTTGGCGGGATCGTGTTTCGGAGGACGCATGGATCTTGACCTTCGCCTCTCCTGAGTCAGTACGCGATTTGCAGCGATGGGACAAGACTAACTACCAATTGGATATCACAAAATAACAAATAAGAAGAAGCTACAAGGAGGGCAGATTTTTGAGAAAGAGCCTCATAGTCCAAACAGCGACATCATCCTTACCCTCATGCCCATGTAGAAGGGGATGACGGTGACCCTGATGTTCTCAGTCGTCTCTCTGTGCACGTCAGACAGCTCCAGCCAGGGATGGTTCTTCTCCTGCCATGCCTTCAGAGTGTCCCTCGCACTGAACGGGGGAGCTTGGGTGGCTGGACACACAGGATACTCAGTTTACACAGTTGTTACACACACGTGAATGCCCACAAAGTAACTGGATATATTGTATACTTTACAGTACCTGTGAATTAAAAAAAAATCTTTGAACACTTTATAGTACTACTGAATGTTTAAGTTGGAAGAAGTTGGAATTTGTGAATGTTCCAAAAAATGGCTGGAAATGTACAGAGTGTAGAAAACAAAGGACACTGGCTCTTATCCATGACAGACTGACCAGGTGAAAGCTATGATCCCTTATTGATGTCACTTCTTAAATCCACATCAATCCGTGTATATGAAGGGGAGGAGACAGGTTAAAGAATGATTTTTGTTGTGTATGTGTGCCATTCAGAGGGTGAATAGGCATGACAAAAGATTTAAGTGTCTTTCAACAGGGTATTACAGTAGGTACCAGGCGCACCGGTTTGTGTCAAGAACTGCAACGCTACTGGATTTTTCACGCTCAACCGTTTCTCTTGTGTATCAAGAATGGTGCACCACCCAAAGGACATCCAGACAACTTGACAACTGTGGGAATCATTGGAGTCAACATGGGCCAGCATCCATGTGGAACGCTTTCAACACCACGAACAACAGGGGCTGTTCTGAGGGCAAAGGGGGGTGCAACTCAATATAAGGAAGGTGTCCTTAATGTTTTGTACACTCAGTGTGTACTATGCTGTACAATGAAATGACACATGGAAAGTGGAAAGCAGCGAGTGGCTGGCGCTTACTTTTGTCAGGGTTGAACATGAGGAAGCGCTCAAACAGCTCGTGCTGGATGGGGACCTGCTCTGTGGAGTTGTAGGGGAGGATGTCTTCATGACTCACATAGTCCAGACCTGAAACACACACATTGACAGCCAGGCAAAATGCCCAGTCAGTCAGGAGGATGACAGTGACAGAAATAGTACAAAGAAGTAACTAGGTTAGTTATACAAAATCACGTGGCAGCCAAGATTATTCGCACACGGACAGTACCATTTCCTGATAAGAACTCAATGCATTTTTGTGGGTGGTGGGAAAATTCAAATGGTCCGTTTGAAAAGATATCAAAGCACGTAGCCATTTACTACACAGGGAGCAGCGGATCATGTGTTGTTTACCTGGGATGGCATAGAGGGCTCTGCTGTCGTCATGGTTCGCCAGGAACGTCACTGCTTCTGTCTGAGACCTCTGAGACTGTCAACACAACAGGAGAAACAACTAGAAGACTGGCAGTCTGGTATACGTCATCATTTAGGCCTAGTCGGTAAGAACAATGGCATAGCATTGGTTGTGTTCAGAGGTTACGTACTATGTGAGGGCAATCCCGCGTGTCGATGAGGACCTGGTAGTAGGTATGAGTTTTCCCCTTCACCTCTTTTGACCCGTGTGAACCAGGAGGCTCTGGCTTGCTGAGGACGGGACATGGGTGTAAAATATATATATATTTTAAAATGATATATATATATATATATATATATATATATATATATATATATATATATAACCATTAAAAACAAACTAAGATGTAATATGCACCTGTCAGACATGGGAGGAATGACGTCTCGGTCATAGATATGGGCGTGCCAGGGGAACAACACAATCCCTCTGTAGCCAAACACACTATGAAGGAAGAGCTGAGGAGAGAACATGGAGAAACAGGCTTGAGGTTGGAAACACCCTTTGTGACAAGGGCAACTACAGTATAGGCTAGGGGGCAGGACCAATAGTTCTGGTCTGGGTGGGTAAACCGCAC
Source organism: Oncorhynchus keta (assembly GCF_023373465.1). Lineage (NCBI taxonomy): Eukaryota > Metazoa > Chordata > Actinopteri > Salmoniformes > Salmonidae > Oncorhynchus > Oncorhynchus keta. The sequence goes on from NC_068421.1 coordinate 40,207,948, forward strand.
AACGCTGCCCATCTTACCTGGCCTGTTTCATATTTGCCATGCTGCTTCAGCGCCTCAAACACTCCCACCGTCTCCAGAACCTTCCCCTCTGGCCTGTTCCTGCCAAAACACAGGCCACACTATGACAACCAGGAACAAAATCACGTCACACTAGAGTTCTTCACGGGTCCACCCGAACCTGAATACCTGAGATCCGACCCAGATCCTATTTGTTAACCAGAACAGCAACTTGGCTGACAAACATTCTCACTCGGGTCCAATTGGGTTTGGTGTAAACGTGGACACGTTGGTGTATGGGTTGGGTCTAGGTATGGTTGTAGTCGGGTCCGATTGTTCTCGGGTCCCCCTATTTTAAATATTTTTTTTGATTATGAACGGGTCCGTTCGGGTTGGATTGTCTTCGGGTCCAACTTTTTGGAGCCAAGAAGACCTCTACATCACACTGTAGAACTACATTAGTCTCACCTAGCCAACTGTTGTAGCAGCTTGGAAATGGAACCTAGTGCACACAATACGCAACATGAGCACGGAGATGACATGTCATCTCATAGTCATCCCCCTTGGACTAAAGCTTCATCTCAAAAATCAGACAAATTGAATAAAACACCTAGATTTATCAAAGTTCAACAAACAAAAATTCCAAGTCTAATCTTTGTCAATCCCTTTGCAGTATTATATCAACAAGGTATTGTGAACAGCTGGCTGTGTTCAAGTCACTCATACTTGGACAGATCTATTTTTCAAATAGAGGGGGTGATATTGATGGGGGATTTAGTTTTGCGTGGCTCCTCTAAATATCCATATTATTGGCAGATGATATGGAAGAGATCTGACCAAAGGCTTGCGTGTTCATCAGCTATGTTGGGGATTACTGGCAGAGGTTGACCCTTGGATTATAATACGGTGGCTGACAAGAAATCAACAACCAGGCTGGTGAAATACCAGAACAAATACATTGTTAAAAACGGAGAGTCAGATCGGTAACAATGTTTCCTCATTTCATGGAGGTTATCATTAAGAGAGAAAGAACAGCAATACATTACAAGATTTACATAAAGTATAGACAGAATTACAAGCTGGTGCTGGATCGGTCTTCCAATTGCTAACATCGTGGGGTCCATGTCAACCCAAGCCCTCCACCCACTCTACATTTATTCCCTTGGCACGAGGGAGGCAAATAAATAGGAGTCATTACTCTGCTGGCTCAAGCCAACCTGCACCCTTATGTAATCAACAGCAGATCAGGCTTTTTTAGATGGGTCCAAAGTGCTCTACGTTCTTCCACTCAGACAAAAAGTGAACTAGCTAAAATAGGTCAAATATGTTGCCAACTTCCTACTAGTGTTTCAATGTCACTTTTTCCTCGATAGGTGGCTTAGTGTCTATGTAAGTCGACACTCGAGGTCTTCACAGGTTCACCCGAACACCGGAGACCCGGGTCCAAATGTCTAATTTTTCCCCTCGGGTCCTGGTCAGGTCCTGTTTGATTGTCATTAGGACTATGGATCTACAGCTGATAGGCTATACAGCGCTGTCGTTGGGTCTATAGCATATGTATTTTACACTAATAAAAGTTAATTTATTGACTTACAGAAAGCCGAGCCAACATAAAATATCTATTCATTAACCAGAAAAGCAACAGGGCTGATAAATGTAATTGGGTCTGGTCTAGGCTCGGACCCATAAGGGTACGGGTCGGGTGCATTCAAGTTTGGGTGCGATTGCTCTCGGGTCCCGGGGCCAACTTTTAGGACATGAGAAGACCTCTACTACAACTCCCACTTTGACCGGTCTGAAAACAACCAGACTTGCAGCTAGGGCTGACCCCATTTAGTAAACTGGTCTAGGCTGTTGGTTGACCGATATTTCTTTAGGCGATCAATAACAAAAAATAAATCATGGTATACAAGACATCGGTCTGAGTGGACTGATCCATTGTTGGGGCCGTGAGGATGGCACGGTCCATTAAGCTAAGACGTGCTCGTGAAATTGTATATGGTTATATGAACAAATGGTGCAAATAATATTTAACAAATGCACTCTCACACATTGGATAGCGGTTGCTGTCCGTGGTTCTGAAACCCATCAGTGCGCTGTTGAATTGGCACCTTTTCCTAGACTATGTTGCCATGTCCATAGAAGCAAAGTTAACCAGCATATTGGTGTTGAGAACAATGCGGTGGAGGCAGGAGCGGAGTTAGAGACAAGAAAACAGCCCTTGCCTTCATTGTCTAAGAAAGGTGAGGAGAGGAAACGCCAACTTAAATTAGATCTATAACCAATAGTCTAATGTTAAAATGTGCCTGGCTTTATAAATCATCCATATACATCTACAGAAATAAGACAGATCCTGCTTCTGTTGCCTGTGAGTGTTTGTTAAATAGCCTACTGATTCCGTGAGCACCAAGCCTCACAACAAGTCGGCTAAACAATTTCTCAAATTCAGCAGTATTTCATCTTTGCTTGCGAGGGAGTATGGAATGTTTTTCCCTAAACAAATGAGGGATTTCGGTAACAGCACTTTTCAGTCAGAAATGGCTGTAATTATGTTGCAGCTTCAGCAACAGACACGGTTGCTGTTCTGTGGTGGTCCCTGCAACATGGAGGAGAGACCAACGGGCGATAGTCACGCAGTCAACCGCTGTCATTTTACACAGCGCAGTCTGAGCCCGGCCTGGCACAATCAAATCAATTGCGGTCGGACTCCCTCTAGTCATTTGTGTCTTAAGTTCAAACTGTACTTAAGAAAGCACCAGAGAAGCTCAGTATAAATCATTTATTTGATTTACACATATATGGAAATATCTCTTTACAAATTTAGACAATTCTACAGATTTGTTTTTTTTTGTCAGGGACAGCCCTACTTGCAGCACATAGTAACATTCCACAACATTTGTTATTTTCTTTGGCTAGTTTCCATGTCTTGCCTGGATATTGAAAACAACACTTGTTTTAAGTTTTATTAGTTGTATGTAGGAGATACGCATGGTATACGTCATCCAACCAAATTCTTACTTGCAGGGTCCTTCGACAATGCAACGAGAAATAAAATAAACAATTTTTGCATACGTATAATACAGGAAGGCACAATTTTGAATCCAATATTTACACGTGTATTGGGGAAGGGGGGCAAGTGTATAAATTGAGCAGTATAATAAGAGTCTGGTAGGAACAGTCACAATGTGAGTGTAGCATGAATGTACAGTATGTGTTTGTGTGTGCTAAGGTGCAGAGTCAGAGCAGGTGGTCAGTCCAGTTCAAGTGTTCAGCAGTCTGATGGCTTGTAACTTGAAAATGTATGTCTCGTTATGAACACTGAAAATATGCACAGATTTGCCTGCAAGTTAAGTTCCATCTATAAGCTGTGTGTTACCAAATGCAACAAAGTGCCAACATATGGCACTGTTTGATTTGTAAGTTGGGATATACTAAAATCAACTTGACTTGTCTGACAACAGGAGCTTGTGCAATGTGCCAATCATTGTAGCTCTTCCCAAAATATCTATCCATCATAGATAATAGCTAGGAACCTTCCCATTTCTGCAAGTTTCTATCCAAGCTGAGTTCTTGACACGTGTTGAGCAATCAACCTACTCAGTCTTTATTTTTTACTATTTTCTACATTGTAGAATAATAGTGAAGACATATGGAATCATGTAGTAACCCAAAGAGTGTAAAAATCTCAAAAATATTTGTATTAGTTTTCAAAGTAGCCACCCTTTTCCTTGACAGCTTTGCACACTACTGGCATTCTCTCAACCAGCTTCATGAGTAGGAATGAATTTCAATGAACAGGTGTGCCTTGTTAAAAGTTCATTTGTGGAATATCTTTCCTTCTTCATGCGTTTGAGCCAATCAGTTGTGTTGTGACAAGGAAGGGGTGGTATACAGAATATGGTATCTTACCAAATAGGGCTAAGCCCATATTATGGCAAGAACAGCTCAAATAACCAAAGAGAAACGACAGTCCATCATGACTTTAAGTAATGGAGGTCAGTCAATTCGGAAAATTTCAAGAACTTGTAAAGTTTCATCTGCAGTCGCAAAAACCATCAAGCGCTATGATGAAACTGGCTCTCATGAGGACCGCCACAGGAAAGGAAGACCCAGAATTACCTCTGCTGCCGAGCGTTAACTGCACCTCAGAAATTGCAGCTCAAATAAATAAAGTTCAAGTAACCAACATCTTAACAGCAACTGTTCAGAGTAGAGGTCGACCGATTAGGATTTTTCAACGCCAATAACGATTATTGGAGGACCAAAACAACCGATACCGATAAAATAAAAATAAAAGGCAGATTTTTTCAAATGTATTTGTAATAATGACAATTACAACAATACCGAATGAACTTATTTTAACACATCAATAAAATCAATTTAGCCTCGAGTAAATAATGAAACATGTTCAATTTGGTTTAAATAATGCAAAAACAAAAGTGTTGGAGAAGTAAAAGTGCAATATGTGCTATGTAAGAAAGCTAACGTTTAAGTTCCTTGCTCAGAACACATGAAAGCTGGTGGTTCCTTTTAACACGAGTCTTCAATATTCCCAGGTAAGAAGTTTTAGGTTGTAGTTATAGGACTATTTCGTTCTATACCATTTGTATTTCATTAACCTTTTGACTATTGGATGTTCTTATAGGCACTTTAGTATTGCCAGTGTAACGGTATAGCTACCGTCCCTCTCCTCCCTGGGCTGGAACCAGCAACACAACGACAACAGCCACCATCGAAGCAGCGTTACCCATGCAGAGCAAGGGGAACAACTACGTGGAGGCTCAGAGCGAGTGATGTTTGAAACACTATTAGCGCGCGCTAACTAGCTAGCCATTTCACTTCGGTTACACCAGCCTCATCTCTGGAGTTGATAGGCTTGAATTCATAAACAGCGCAATGCTTGACGCACAACGAAGAGCTGCTGGGAAAACGCACAAATATGCTGTTTGAATGAATGTATACGCGCCTGCTTCTGCCTACCACCGCTCAGTAAGATACTTCGATACTTGTATGCTCAAGTCAGATTATATTCAACGCAGGACACACTAGATAATATCTAGTAATATCAACCATGTGTAGTTAACTAGTGATTATGATTGATTGTTTTTTTACAAGGTAAGTTTAATGCTACACTTGCGTTGGACTAGTTAACTGTATTGTTGCAAGACTGGATCCCCCGAGCTGACAAGGTGAAACTGTCGTTCTGCCCCTGAACAAGTCTGTTAACACATTCTTATTTTCAATGACGGCCTAGGAACGGTGGGTTAACAGACTTGCCTAGTTAAATAAAGGTGTAAAAAAAAAAAAATAATAATAATCTGCCAAATAGGTGTCCAGAAATACCGATTTCTGATTGTTATGAAAACTTGATATCGGCCGGTCCGATTGATCGGTCGATCGGTCAAAGTTGAGATTTTTAGTTCCAACAGCCATGTCTTTGTGAGACACAGAGTAGGTGAACAGATGATCGCTGCATGTGTGGTTCCCACCGTGAAGCGTGGAGGTGGTGTGGTGGTGCTTTGCTGGTGACACGGTCTGTGATTCATTTAGAATTCAAGGCACACTTAACCAACATGGCTACCATAGCATTCTGCAGCAATACACCATCCCACCTGGTTTGCGATTAGTGGGACTATCATTTGTTTTTCAACAGGACAATGACCCAACACACCTTCAGGCTGTGGTCCTTCTGTGGCTCAGTTGGTAGAGCATGGCGCTTGTAACGCCAGGGTAGTGGGTTCGATCCCCGGGACCACCCATACGTAGAATGTATGCACACATGACTGTAAGTCGCTTTGGATAAAAGCGTCTGCTAAATGGCATATATTTATTTATTATTTTTTATTTAAGAGCTATTTGACCAAGGACAGTGATGGCGAGCTGCATTAGATGAACTGGCCTCCACAATCAGTCAACCCCATACCAATTGAGATGATTTGGGATGAGTTGGAAAGCAGTGAGGGAAAAGAAGCCAACAAGTGCTCAGCATGTGTGGGAACTCCTTCAAGAATGTTGGAAAAGCATTCCAGGTGAAGCTGGTTGAGAGAATGACAGCTTTGTACACTCTTGGCAAGGCAAGAGTGGGCTACTTTGAAGAATCTAAAATATATTTTTTATTTGTTTAACATTTATTTGGTTACTACATGGCATTATTTCAGTTTGTCTTAAATATTATTCTGCAATGTAGAAAAATAGTAAAAATAAAGAAAAACCCTTGAATGAGGTGCCCAAACTTTTGACTGGGACTGTATGGTTAAAGTCGGAAGTACACCATAGATTTGATTACAGGCTCAAAATGGCCAGAAATAAAGACTTCTGAAACCCTGCCAGTCTATTCTTGTTCTGAGAAATGAAGGCTATTCCATGCCAGAAATTGCCAAAAAAAAATAAGATCTCGTATAACGCTGTGTACTACCCTCTTCACAGAATAGTGCAAACTGTCTCTAACCAGAATAGAAGGAGTGGGAGGCTCCGGTGCACAACTGAGCAAGAGGACAAGTACATTAGTGTATAGTTTGAGACAGACACTTCATAAGTCCTCAACTGGCAGCTTCATTAAATAGTGCCGGCGAAACACCAGTCTCAACGTCAACAGTGAAGAGGTGACTCCGGGATGCATAACATTAACATCTCGTCCCGTGTTTTATGATTCTAGGCAGAGTTGAAAAGAAAAAGCCATATCTCAGACTAGCCAATACAACAACAAAAAAAGATTAAGATGGGCGAAAGAACACAGACACTGGACAGAGGAAGATTGGAAAAAGGTGTTCTGGTCAGACAAATCTAAGTTTGAGGTGTTCGGATCACAAAGAACAACATTCATTAGAAAATAAAAAAATAAAAGATGCTGGAGGAGTGCTTGATGCCATCTGTCAAGTATGGCGTCGGCAATCTGATGGTCTGGGGTGCTTCGGTGGTGGTAAAGTGGTAGATTTGTACAGGGTAAAAGGGATCTTGAAGAAGAAAGGCTATTACTTAATTTTGCAACACCACGCCATACCTTGTGGACGCCGCTTAATTGGAGCCAATTTCCTCCTACAACAAGACAATGACCCAAAGCACAGCTCCAAACTATGCAATAACTATTTAGGGAAGAAGCAGTCAGCTGGTATTCTGTCTATAATGGAGAGGCCAGCACAGTCACCGGATCTCAACCTTTCAAATCAAATATCAAATCAAATTTTATTTGTCACATACACATGGTTAGCAGATGTTAATGGCGAGTGTAGCGAAATGCTTGTGCTTCTAGTTCCGACAATGCAGTGATAACCAACAAGTAATCTAACTAACAATTCCAAAACTACTGTCTTATACACAGTGTAAGGGGATAAAGAATATGTACATAAGGATATATGAATGAGTGATGGTACAGGGCAGCATACAGTAGATGGTATCGAGTACAGTATATACATATGAGATGAGTATGTAGACAAAGTAAACAAAGTGGCATAGTTAAAGTGGCTAGTGATACATGTATTACATAAGGATGCAGTCGATGATATAGAGTACAGTATATACATATGCATATGAGATGAATAATGTAGGGTAAGTAACATTATATAAGGTAGCATTGTTTAAAGTGGCTAGTGATATATTTACATCATTTCCCATCAATTCCCATTATTAAAGTGGCTGGAGTTGGGTCAGTGTCAATGAGTGTGTTGGCAGCAGCCACTCAATGTTAGTGGTGGCTGTTTAACAGTCTGATGGCCTTGAGATAGATGCTGTTTTTCAGTCTCTCGGTCCCAGCTTTGATGCACCTGTACTGACCTCGCCTTCTGGATGATAGCGGGGTGAACAGGCAGTGGCTCGGGTGGTTGATGTCCTTGATGATCTTTATGGCCTTCCTGTAACATCGTGTGGTGTAGGTGTCCTGGAGGGCAGGTAGTTTGCCCCCGGTGATGCGTTGTGCAGACCTCACTACCCTCTGGAGAACCTTACGGTTGAGGGCGGAGCAGTTGCCGTACCAGGCGGTGATACAGCCCGCCAGGATGCTCTCGATTGTGCATCTGTAGAAGTTTGTGAGTGCTTTTGGTGACAAGCCGAATTTCTTCAGCCTCCTGAGGTTGTAGAGGCGCTGCTGCGCCTTCTTCACGACGCTGTCAGTGTGAGTGGACCAATTCAGTTTGTCTGTGATGTGTATGCCGAGGAACTTAAAACTTGCTACCCTCTCCACTACTGTTCCATCGATGTGGATAGGGGGGTGTTCCCTCTGCTGTTTCCTGAAGTCCACAATCATCTCCTTAGTTTTGTTGACGTTGAGTGTGAGGTTATTTTCCTGACACCACACTCCGAGGGACCTTTTTGAGCGGTTGTGGGAGCAGCTTGACCGTATGGTACGCAAGAAGTGCCCATCAAGCCAATTTGTGGGAGGTGCTTCAGGAAGCATGGGGTGAAATCTCTTCAGATTACCTCAACAAATTGACAACTACAATGCCAAAGTTCTACAAGGCTGTAATTGCTACAAATGGAGGATTCTTTAATGAAAGCAAAGTTTGAAGGACAATAATTTCAATTAAAAATCATTATTTATAACTTTGTCAACATCTTGACTATTTCCTATTCATTTTGCAACTCATTTCATGTATGTTTTCATGGAAAACATGGACATTTCTAAGTGACCACAGACTTTTGAATGGTAGTGTATATCAGTGGAGGCTCCTCAGAGTAGGATGGGGAGGACCCTCTTTAGTGAATTTCATAAAAATAAAATGCTAAAATATTAAATGTATACTTTCTAGATAAAACTATACTACATTTAATCACACCACCAAATAACTGATTAAAACATACTATTTTGTAAAGAAGGTCTACAGTAGCTTCAACAGCACTCTGTTAGGTAGCGCCATGGTGTATGTAGCCTGAGGACAGCTTGCTTCAGTCCTCCTCTGGGTACATTTACGTCAATACCAAACATATGAGGCTCATGGTTCTCACCCCCTACCATGGACTAACACAATAATTATGACAACTTCCAGAGGACATCCTACAGCCCATCAGAACTCTTGCTGCCTGAACTGACATGTTGTCCGTCAAAACAAAGGATCAGAGAATTAACCTAGTACTAAACGCATAAGCTACAGCTAGCTAGCACTGCATAAAATGTTGAGTAGTTGACTCAAAGAGAGAGAAAGACAATAGTTTAACAAATACATTACTTCCAAAATGATGGAGAATCATCACATACTTAGCAAATGTAGCTAGCTGGTTTAGCCTACAGAAACAGGGGGACGTTATGTTAGCTAGCTGGCTGCGACTTTCCAACACCACACTGGAAGTCTTCCAAGTCAAGGTAAGCTGTTGGTATTACACATGTATTTATTTCCACCGGGGCCCACCGGTGTAAATGCTTACTGAATGTACACTAACGTTACTGTATGATTGTACAGTGTTTACTAACGCGTTAGTTATATTAGCTATGCTGACTATGACGTTACTTTAGCTAATATAGTGACAACGATGTAGGCCGTTTTTCCCCCGCCTGGTCACATGCATAGAACTCCACAAGCGAAGGAAAGAGGTGAGAGGAGGAGAGCGCATGGAAGCGAGAAGGAATACAACGTGGCTGCTATTGATGCATCATTGGGCAGCATTCAAGACAGTGGGCGAACTGGCTAGCTAGCTAGGTCGCATTAGCTTAGAAGGTAGCCCTTACCGTGACGACATAAACCTCGTCTGCTGAATGTTGGGCAGTCCACATGCTAAACACGGCAACCGGGGTCTCTTCGCCTCAAGTCCACTACTCCCTTCAAGAATACTCAATATTCTATGTGTGTGTTTCCTGTTGTATTTACTGACGGTAGTCAGAAAGCCTCGTCGTATTGCACAAGCAGCCATCTTTTCTACTTCTGCACAAGCACGCCGAGGCTGACGTGTATAAAAGCGGGCGAATTAAAAAGTTGATTTAAAGGTCCAATGTAGCCGTTTTTATCTAAATATCAAATACTTTCTGGGTAACAAAGTACCTTACTGTAATTATTTTCAATTAAAATGGTCAAAAAATATTCCTAGCAAAGAGAAATTTCTCAAGCAAAAATTTTGCTAGGATTGTCTGGGAGTGTTCTGAGTGGCGATGGAAAATTTGAAAACTAGCTGTTTTTGGCGGAGGTTTGGAAATCTTTCTTATTGGTCTATTGATGTCAACAGGCAGGCCAAAACTCCATACCACCACTATCATACTTTTCGCAATTTCCCAGTAGTATGCCAACCTCAGTGTGGAAATATTAATACATATAATGTTTTTGGCTGCACTGGGTCTAAAAAGTTTAACCTTAGCATCAGGTACTCTGTTGTGTTTAAAGTATCTCAATTTAAAGGCCCAGTGCAGTCACAAAATTCCAGAGTGTTATTTCGACCTCAATGTACTCATTTTGAGAATTACATTTACCTTTGAAACTTAAGTATATTTAAAACCAAGTGCTTTTTGACTTTTACTCAAGTAGTATTTTGCTAGGAGACTTTTACAAGTTTTTTTTATTTTTACAATTGGGTACTTTTTCTACCACTGCAAACAGGCTATTATTACTGTAACGTTAACTAGCCAACATTGGCTACACAGTAAGTAGAGCTAGGTCGCTGTTTTTCTATATTAAACTACGTACGATATGTTGTAACACGGAACAAAAATAAAGTTTGCGCCAGAAGGGGTCAGTTCTTTCAGCTTTTCTCAGATACTATTTGTCCATTGCCATGTCTTGCTTGAAAGCTTGAAGCTAACAATGAATTGTATGCCCATTCGTTTTCATGTTCAACATTTCCTGTTTGAACGCATAGTTACGCTAACTCCGTATTCACAATGCACAATACTCAGTGAGTCAACTCAAATCCAGCTAACTGGTAATTATGAAGTTATATGTATTGTAATGACCTGACTAGATCATAAATGAACAATTGTCCAGACAGAGGCTTGAGTTTGCGAATTGACGGTTTATTAAACCAACTTTACACAGGCTACTGTTTGGGCCGTAGCACACGCCAAATAGATGACAGATAACCCACAAGCCAATCGTGACCTTCTCTTGTGAAGCCCAGACGTAAGAGAGAGAGAGAACAAAGGCTGAACCTGGTCTTAACTTCCAATGCTCCACCCCCCTGCCCAACCCCCCTCCACGCCACTCCGCCAACCACCAGGATGCCCGGCATCAGAACATTCCAGGCATTCCCGTGATTGGCAGATAGCAGGTTGATTGACATGTCGGACCCCGCGAACACCGGGTACTGGTCAGTACAACACAACCACCTCCTAGCCTAACACATAACACACAGCTGTCTGTGCGGGTCGCTACACAGCCCCCCACCACAAAGTCCCTCGTCCCCGAGGAACAAACAAAGTCTCTGAAGCGACCCGGAGGTCTCCTTTGCCTGCGTGGCCGTGATGGTCGCAGAGTGCCCCTCTGGGACCCAGGGGATGAAGGCAGGGATATGGGTGACAAGGAAGCGGGAACGGGTAATACAGTCCGTGGCTCTGGGAACCACGCGGTGACACAGGGGGAGACAGGGGAGTGGGCTGTCTGGAGCCTTGTCTGCGGCACCTGAGGGTGGGTGCCTGGAGAATGTCATTGCCAGAGAGGGGAATTGTGGGGGTTCCTGGGGTTTGGGGAGAAGAGGCCCCTCTGTATGGGGCTAACCTGTCCCGGTGCAGTGCCACCTTTCTCCCCCTGGGAGGAAGCTGCACCCGGTACACAACCTCCCCTACCCTCTCCAGGACACTGCAGGGTCCCACCCAGTGACTGTCCAACTTGGGGCATCTGCCTTTTTTCCTTAGGGGGCTGTAGACCCAGACCAGCTCCCCAGCCACAAAGTGCCTTCCCCGGGTGTGCACGTCATAGTTCCTTTCTGCCTCACACCTGCATTCACCAGCTGCTCTCTGGCGAAGGTGTGGGCTTTCTCCAGGCGGTCCTGGAGTCTCCGGGCATACTCCGGCCCCGGAGGAACATGAGGGCTATCCAGGGGCCGACCAAACGCCATCTCCGCAGGGGTGCGGATCTCTCTCCCCAGCATGAGGAGGGCAGGCGTGCAGGAAGTGGAGTCTTGGACAGCGGAGCGGCATGCCATGAGGACCATAGGCAGGTGCTTGTCCCAGTCACGCTGGTGTTTGGAAGAGACGATGGCCAGCTGCTGTCCAAGCGTTTTTTGTTGAAGCGCTCCACAAGGCCATCACTTTGAGGATGGAGAGGAGTAGTGCGGGTCTTGTGCATACCCAGCCTCTCACACATGGTGGCGAACACACGGGACTCAAAGTTTCTGCCTTGGTCGCTGTGGATGGACTCTGCAGCTCCAAACCTGCTGAACATCCCCGCTGTCAGGGCGTCGACGATGGTCTCTGCCTCCTGGTCAGGCAGAGCATAGGCCTCGGGCCATTTTGTGAAATAGTCCATGGCCGTGAGCACCCAGCGGTTTCCACTGTCTGTGGTGGGGAACGGCCCAACTACATCCACTCCCACCCTCTCCATGGGAGCCCCCACTGGGAACTGTTGGAGCTGAGCATGACAGCGGCCTGGGGGCCCTTTCTCGCTGTGCAGTTGTCACAGCGGCGACAAAAGTCCTCCACATCCCTCTTGTGCTGCCCCCAGTAGAAGCCCTGACGGAGACGGCGCAGTGTTTTTGTGACCCCAAAGTGTCCAGTCCCCACCCCCCATGAGTACTCTGGAGCACAGCCTCCCGCAATGCTTTTGGGACCACCACCTGCCACCTCTCCTCTCCCGTAGCTGACTCCTTCCATGCCCGCTGTAGCACGCCATCAGCCAGCCGCAGTCTCTCAAACTTCGACCACAACCCTTTGGTCGCGAGTGAGAGCGCTGTCACCTCTTCCCATGGTGGCCTCACCTGCGCCTCTACCCACTGTAGCACTGGCTGTAGGTCTGTGTCCCGTCCCTGCTGCTGCCGCCATTCAGCCACGTCGACAGTCTGCAGCTCACAGCAGACAGGCCCGCTCGCCCGACACACTGTGGCACAGACACCCTCCTCTGCCCGCAGCTCTCTCTCCCGTCCCTCTCTCCGTTCACAGTGGCGGCAGCCGTCTGCAGTACAGGGCCGACGGGACATGGCGTCGGCGTTGGAGTGGCGTGCCCCTGCCCTGTGCACCACCGTGAAGTCATACGGCTGAAGCTCCTCCAACCAGCGTGCCACCTGCCCCTCTGGCTCTCTGAAAGACATGAGCCACTGGAGAGCAGAGTGGTCAGTCCTTACAGTAAAGGGCAGACCACCCAGGTAGTACTTGAAGTGTTTGACGGAAGCCACAACAGCCAAGAGCTCCCGCCGGGTGACACAGTAGCGGCGCTCATGTTTGTCAAATGTTTTGCTGAAGTACGCCACCACTCTCTCCCCTCTGGCCCCACCTGGGCCAGCACCCCACCCATGCCCACATTGCTCGCGTCTGTGTCCAGGATAAAGGGCAAGGTGAGGTCAGGGGGCGAGCACGGGGGCCTCGATCAGTGCACGTTTGAGGGTGTTGAACGCCTCCTCACACTCCACTGTCCAAGTGAAAGCCTTGTCCTTCGGCAGCAGGCGGTTCAGTGGAGCAGCAACGCTTGAGAAGCCCCGTACAAACCTCCTGTAGTACGAGGCCAGGCCCAGGAAGCTCTTCAGCTGACGCTGGTCGGTGGGGGTGGGCCGGTCTCTGACAGCCCCTACCTTGTCCTCCATGGTGCTGATCCCCTCCTTCCCCACTCGGTGGCCCAAGAAGGACACCTCTCTCCTCATGAAGTGGCACTTCTCGGGGTGGAGCTTCAGACCTGCGGCAGCCACCCTCTCCAGCACACGCCGTAGCGCCCCCAGGGCTGACTGGAAGGAGCTGCCATGGGCCAGGATGTCATCGAGGTCTACCAGACACTGCTGTCGGGGGATGCCATCCAGCACCCTGTCCATCAAACGCTCAAAAGTAGCTGGAGCGTTGCACAGGCCAAAGCACAGGACCTTGAACTGCCAGTGTCCTCTGTTAGTGGAGAACGCAGTTTTGGCTCTGGCCTCTGGGGAGAGGGGCACCTGCCAGTAGCCACTGCGGAGGTCTAGTGAGGAGAACCAGGAGGACCCCCTAACCAGGTCCAGCGACTCATCGATACATGGTATGGGGTATGAGTCCTTCCTGGTTACCTCATTCAGCCGCCTGTAGTCCGCACAGAACCTCAGCTTGCCCCCCTTCTTCGGAACCATGACGACTGGCGCCGCCCAGGGGCTGTCTGAGGGCTCAATGAAGTCTGCCCGCTGCATCTTCAACACAGCCTTGTCTGCCGCCTCCTGGCGTGCCAGCGGGATACGGCGGGGACGCATCTTGATGGGTCGAGCATCACCTGTGTCGATCTCATGCTGCACCAGATGAGTCTGACCCACCTCTTCCTCACTCAACGCAAAGCTGTCTCTGAATTCAAACAGCAACTGCCACAACCGTTCCTGCTGCTCAGGGTCAAGACCAACACAGTTCCTCCCCATATCTCCCTCACTGCAGACAGTGTCCTCTCCTCTCCCATCTGGGGTAGCTGGGCTGGGGGTGCGGCCCGGGCTCACAGAGGGCTGTGTCATGGAGGTAGCTGGGGGAATGTAACACACCGCCGTAGGTGACAGGGGGACTGGGGAAAAGTCACACACAGCTGTGGGGGAGGGGGCGCAGCCATGAGTCTCTGCTGCTTTAACTGTTGGAGTAAAGGGTTTGTTGGGTTGAGTGAATGTGACATTAGGGGGGGCCATGGTGACTTCCGTCCCTCCCTGGAAGCTCAGTGTGCCCCTATTTAGGTCTAACTGGCAGCCTGTGCTCCTAAGAAAGTCCAACCCCAGGATACAAGGGTCCTGCACAGCCGCCACCCACACAGGATGACGCACAGTCCTGCCCCCTACTGTCAGAGTCATTATTCCCTTCCCTTTCATGGGTGCCAGCTCACCTGTGACTGTGCGGAGCTGCACAGTTGTAGGCTCACACTGAGTCCAACCTGGCACAATATCTGGCCTCACCAGGGTTACTGTGGACCCAGTGTCCACCAGGGCGGAGCAGGGCACCCCCTCCACAGTGACAGGGACATGACAAAAGTCCCCAACACAGGTCCGGCCCACCACAACAACAGGCTCCATCCGCTTGCCCTCGTCTGCTTCTGGGGGAAGTGGAGCCTTGCTTCCCGTCTGTGCCGGTGGGCTCCTCCTGAAGATGATGGTGGTTGGGATAGAAAGCCAGGGGTCCGCACTACCCGGTCTATGCGGACCCCGAGCCGTTTCCCTGAGCTCTGGGGGACATGGGGCAATCTCGGCGCAGATGGCCTGGCTGGCCACAACCCCAGCAGACCCTGGGACCAGGGCGTGTGTTTCGTTCCGCCTATAGCGACACAGCACGAATGAGTTTTGTCATTTCGGCCACCCAAGCAGGCTTTTCCGGCTCCGGGCTGCTCTGCCCCCAGCTCGCACAGAGGGTGTGTCTCCCTGCACCCCCACCAAAGCCCCAGCTGAAGCCCCAGCCCACACCAGCTCCCTCTCCAAAGCCATCTCCAAGGCTGTCTGCAATGACTCAGGATGAGCCAGCTGGGTCTGTATGCGCAGCTCCGTAGGAGAGAGCGCCTGTATGAACTGGTCTCGTGCTAGCTCGCTCTGCACGGAGGGGGGCATGTGAGCATATGCCCGCCGAGAGAGGCTCTCAATGTCATTAGCTAGCACCTGTAGAGGCTCTCCAGGCTGCCTGCGTCTATTACTCAGTTTGGAGCGCAGTAGCCCGGGCTGTACACACTGTCCATAGCGCCTCCTCAGTGCTCCCACTAAAGCACCATAATCATGCCTGTCCTCGGGGCTAATCAATATCAAACAGGCCAGAGCTTCATCCGTGAGGCATAAAGCCAACTGCAGTGCCCTTTCTTCATCCGACCACCCCCTAAAATGAGCTAACAGTTCAAACTGAGCATGAAAAGCTTCCCAATCCGCCTTACCGGAATACTTCGGGGTCTTAACAGATACGGACGCAGCCGGGAACTGGGCGCCGCCATGTTTGTTTACATCCTGAGCCCCAGATTCCTCGCCACGCCGCGTCGACGTCACCACTTCGGTCCGCCCACCAGAATCCGCGCGAAATACAGTCGACGAAGCACTCATGCCCGCTTCAGCCGCCATCGCTCTAACGTCCTCCCTCAAGCGGCCTCTGCGCTCCGACGCCCTGGCGATCTCCTCAGACAGAGCCCCCGACGTCCATTCACACGCACCTCCTTGGCCATAATCGTCCCCTACCTCCACCTTCACTTTCGGATTCCCTCGAAGCATTTTCAATCCCCGTTCTCACCTACGGTAGCTAGCCACATAAGTCAGCTAGCTAGCTGGCTAACTTGTATCAACGTTTTTACTTCTGACACCAATGTAATGACCTGACTAGATCATAAATGAACAATTGTCCAGACAGAGGTTTGAGTTTGCGAATTGACGGTTTATTAAACCAACTTTACACAGGCTACTGTTTGGGCCGTAGCACACGCCAAATAGATGACAGATAACCCACAAGCCAATCGTGACCTTCTCTTGTGAAGCCCAGACGTAAGAGAGAGAGAGAACAAAGGCTGAACCTGGTCTTAACTTCCAATGCTCCACCCCCCTGCCCAACCCCCCTCCACGCCACTCCGCCAACCACCAGGATGCCCGGCATCAGAACATTCCAGGCATTCCCGTGATTGGCAGATAGCAGGTTGATTGACATGTCGGACCCCGCGAACACCGGGTACTGGTCAGTACAACACAATCACCTCCTAGCCTAACACATAACACACAGCTGTCTGTGCGGGTCGCTACAGTATTTATTTTATTTTCATCTAGCTAGTTATCTTGTTGTGTCTGCATTGCCCGTGCTTAGTTCGGCTGGAAGCAGGTTACGTCTTGATCAGGCAACCTCCGTGACTTGTTTTTTCAGCTGGTGAATTTTAATGTAGTTTACGAAAGTTCAATCAGATAGGCTGGTCATTTAACTTAATCGTTTAACTTAAGCGTTTTACTCTGTGTCCCAGCAAAGGGTTACCAGCATCTGTCATCAGCATTCATCGGAGACGTGGCTATACCCCATTAAGACATGTCCATATTGTATTCTGTTTCTGTTGTTCATTCAGTTAAGTATATACTCGATTGAAATACTGTTGCATCCGTCAACAGGCAATAACTCGCTACAGAAGATGAATGAATGAATACATATTTAACTCTAACCTATTTTTCAGGAATTTGTCTTTCAGCATAAAAATATCCTGCCTCTTCTTCACCAGTGAATCAGGCAGCACTTCAGGTATTTTGTCTGTGTACTGCCTAATCCTATGATAATAGATCACATGACTGCCTGGTCTAGCTGGTTGGTTTGTGACTTTACTACTTACAGGCATACATGAGCATAAATATTTAAGTTATGGACTGTCGGATATTAAAATGTAAAACAAAAATCATGGTGTGTGTGTGGGGGGGGGGGTTAAAAAGTAACTTGTCACCTTGCAAACAGATAACTTGTAGCTACACATTTCCCTTACATTCATGATCCCATTTCTTATGTGCTAAAGGGTCATCGCTGATGAAAGGCCTGCAAAATGACAAGGAGGAGATACTTGAGGACAAAGAGTATGCGATTGAGACACAGACACACATACACAGGACAGGCAGGTGAACATCGACTGGCAGAGAAGCAGCTGAACTAGTTCCCCCCTAGCCCTTCTAGTTTGATGCTGACAGAGGTGGCTACTGCACATGCTAAACTGGTGGTGCAGGTCGTAAAAATGCTCTAGCCTGGTCCCAGATCCCTCTCGCCTGGGCTTGCTAACTCCTAATGTATTACATTTACATTACATTTAAGTCATTTAGCAGACGCTCTTATCCAGAGCGACTTACAAATTGGTGCATTCACCTTATGACATCCAGTGGAACAGTCACTTTACAATAGTGCATCTAAATCTTAAAAGGGGGGGGGGGGGTGAGAAGGATTACTTATCCTATCCTAGGTATTCCTTAAAGAGGTGGGGTTTCAGGTGTCTCCGGAAGGTGGTGATTGACTCCGCTGTCCTGGCGTCGTGAGGGAGTTTGTTCCACCATTGGGGGGCCAGAGCAGCGAACAGTTTTGACTGGGCTGAGCGGGAACTGTACTTCCTCAGTGGTAGGGAGGCGAGCAGGCCAGAGGTGGATGAACGCAGTGCCCTTGTTTGGGTGTAGGGCCTGATATGGTTATGATAGTAATGTAGGCCCTAACATGCACTTTGTTTTCAGGTTTGAATGAGACAATATATTCCCCTAACCTTATTATTTTAATAAAGTTATTGTTTATGAATATTATATTACTTGTGATTGTCTGTCCTTATCATATGTAATTGATAATTGTTTTTGGTGCAGATGTGTTTCATTTATTATCTGGATAAAGTGTCTGATCATGGAAAATGTCATAGAATTTTTTAAAAGTACCATCAGTCACATCAGTCCATATTTTGTAAGGATAAGAATAGAACTACCTTTTAATGTGAAGAAGTTCTACCTTCCAGAGCTTGAGTTCTAAAATAATAACTTGAAAAGATACCCAGCTAGCAAATTTGATTCCTTGGAAGTTGTGGGAATGTACGTTTTTGGTTTCCCATTGGTTCTGGGAACAAAGCCAGAAGTTTCCGTACCAGTAAAACCGAACGTTCTAAGAACAGAAGTTAACATTTTGCCTGTTCTGGGAACGTTTATTTTTAGGTTGCAGGTAGGTTCTGAAAATGTTTTACTCTGGTTCTATTAAAATTTTGCTGGGAGGTTTTATTAACACTCTGAGAACAAATGTATAGGTTATTTGTTTTTTTAATAACTTCCTTAACTTTCACTAAATGTTTCAAAAAGTATTTTAATAACACTGCTAGCTTATTCTGGGCAAACTCTTCTTCTTTTTCTCCAAGCACAGATAGGACACATGGAAATTATTTTCCTTAGACATGAATCATGAAAACAAATACATTTGTTTATTTTGACAGCATCTGTGAAATTTGAACCTATAATCTTCTGTCTATCCATGGAATTAGCAGTTGTGGAAAAAGTACCCAATTGTCATACTTGAGTAATTTTCAATTAAGGTATGTCTACTTTTACTGAAGTAAAAGTGAGTCACCCAGTAAAATATTGCTTGAGTAAAAGTATTTGGTTTTAAATATACTCAAGTATGAAAAGTAAATATTGTTAAAATATACTTCGTATTGAAAGTAGAAGTGTAAATCATGTCAAATTCCCAATATTAAGAAAACCAGACAGTACCATTTTACTTACTGATAGCCAGGGGCACACTCTAACACTCAGACATAATTTACAAACTAAGCATTTGTGTTTAGTGAGTCCGCCAGATCAAAGGCAATAGGGATGACCAGGGATGTTCTCTTGATAAGTGTGTGAATTGGACCATTTTCCTGTCCTGCTTAGCATTCAAAATGTAACGAGTACTTTTGGGTGTCAGGGATAATGTATGGAGTGAAAATTACATTATTGTCTTTAGCAATGTAGTAAAGTAAAAGTTGTCCAAAATATAAATAGTCAAGTACAGATACCCCCCAAACTACTTCAGTATGTTGACTTAAATAACTTACACCACTGGGAATTAGTCCACTGCGGCACCAAGATGGAGCTAGCATGCCTTGTTTCTTTACTCATTCAATGCTGTTCGTTTTAGTCTGTCCAACAGACCTCTTTTCAAAGGAAACAATAACTTATTAAGATGAGGTGTAGCCAATTAGTGGCGAGGCCAGCACACCTGAAAACACTTAACGAGAAAGAGGCCAGAGAAAGTTTTGTTTATGCTGAGAATAACATCTGTATGTTTTTAAATAACATTATTTAGAATGTTCTCTGAACTTAACTAAAGTTTTCTTGTGTTTTTTTTAATAGAAAGTTTTCTTAACAGTTAGAACAGAATGTACCACCCCAGTGCTGGCTTGCCTTTGAAGCTAAATAGGTCCTGGTCAGTCCCTGGATGGGAGACCAGATGATACTTGAAGTGGTGTTGGAGGGAATTTTACCTGGTAAAGGGTGCGTTCATAAATTCACTCTGGCTATCTACTCCGATTTCAGAGCAATCTCGTCTGAGTGTACCACAGCGCAGAATAACTGAGGAATTTACAAACGTGCAACACCTGTGGAATATGACCGGTTTCAGTAAACTTCAGCAAAAAAACATACATATACACACACACACATAAATTTTTTTGTTATGTAATATATATATATATATTTTATTGTTTATAATTAGAAATGATCTACAACTGACATTCCTACATCAAACATGTCTCACAAAACAAAACACAGGTATAAACAAGAAAATAATAAATATATATAAAAAATAAGATATATAAATAACCCCAAAAATATATATGAGAAATAAGTGTAAAAAATAACGACAATTCTAGTGCAATTTTATTCACTCAGAAAAAAATATTCAGGAAGATGTTATTATTTTTGTTATTCACTAAGGATATTGTCTTAACAAGATGATTAAATTCAATCAAAAATATTTGTAATTTTGGTATAGAATTCTGGAATTTTTGTTTGTGTATAAAGTATTTGGCAACAAGAATTAACAAAAAATCACAATAATTTCAATGGTCTTGTTATCATTGCAATATTAACATATATTATATCCTTCATGTCAAAAACATGGGTAGTGTTCTGCAAGGTTTTCCACAAAATATATCACAGATTGACATTCATAGAACAAATGAGTCAGATTTTCGCCTTCTTTTTCGTAGAAAACGCAGATATCATCAGTAGCCACAAATTTGGACAACATAGAATTACATGGATATATATTAAAGTGCATTTCCTTAAATTTGCTTGGTATACAATATTTGTAAGGCATCAAGCAAGCTTTTTTCCAGACAATGTCAGATGGTTCCGTGAATGGAAAATTTGTCTTTTGTATTTATTACAACAAGATTTCTCAAGTAAGTCCACGCCTTCCAAACAATGATCATCACCAAAGCTAAGATGAGTTTTCATTAGTGTAGTTAGACGACTGGGAATGGCTTTGATAACAGAAATAAACTCTCTTAAAGGTATTGGAATCTCATTCAATGTTATAAAATGTTGATATGCAAGAATATTACCTATTGTCAAAAACATCAAGAACAAAGTCAATATTCCTCTCATGCCTGCTGGGGTAGAACAATGACTTATTCCTTACAGTTATATCTGAATTATTACACAAAAAAAAGCTTTATGTGGGGAAAAAAATGTGCAGGAAACCTATTTTCTAGGACATTAAAGCTTGTTGGTGGAACCAAGCCAATTTAGCGGGTAATCGTTCAGGAATATAACTACGTTTCAGTAAAAATTGAAGACCTCCCAACTTATTAAAAACATCGTTTGGAATGAAATACCAAATTGATGTTGTATTGATCAAACATCTTTTCAACCAATTGATCTTGTCAACAAAATCCAACACTTCCAGACCTCCTTCAGCTCTTTTATTTGAGAGGACTGACTTATTTTTCCAGATGAAGTCAAAGGTCTTGTTGATCTCTTTACAGGTAGAGGGATTTACACATAAAGATAATGAGGGGTACACAAAGCGAGACAGTCCCTCTGCCTTGGACAGAAGTACAAGTATAGAAAGATCTCTTTGTAGCCAAGTATTAAATATATTTTTGGTTTTCTTCATTTTAAGAGAGAAATTCATATGTTGTCTGACTAAGTGTTTTTTTTATAAATGTATTCCTAAATATTTAACACAGTCCTGTACAGGAATATTTGTCTATTTCTTTATCATCAGAATCATACAAAAATACGATTTCACATTTAGAAACGTTTTAATCCAGCTGCAATAGAGAATGCAGTTATAGCATTAAGGGCATGGACGACCTGGTCTTTTGTCTTAAAAAAAAAAATGTAGTGTCATCAGCCAGTTGGGACATTCTGATTTCTCTGTTAAAAATGGATAAGCCATGAGGATTTACATTATCCAGAATATCTAGGGATACACGTTTCATTACGGAAAGGAATAAAAGGCCGTACACTTCTGTTGATAGTGAATATTTTGGATGTATTAAGGTTTAGTAACACAGTATTATTTATTATGTTTTAGTGGAAGTAGCTACGTACGTCAGATCCTGTCACAAGGTGAACATAGACGCTTCCAAGACAGCTTTCTCTGTCGGTTGTATTTATTTCTAGATTTGTAAAATTAGCTAAACTCTCATCGTTATCGGAACAACTTAAAATGGGTACTTGATACGATGATTAGATTAATACTAAATGTATCCATTTGGGAAGAATTGGGAAGGGATCATCTTTATAAACTGCCAACGTTTGCTCCTGGTCGTAGGTTTGCTTGCTAACGTTGTTAGCTATACATGAAGCCAGAGCATTAGTTTCTTGAAGCTAGCTAGATCAGCTGGCTAACTCTGCCCAGCCAGCTACGGGCGAACAACAGCTAGCTAATCCAGCCACTTGTCAGCACATTTCATTGTAACTAACTACATAAGTCTGACACTTAACGTTAGCTAAAGAGAATGGCGTCGTCATTTGTGATTGGAAATACATTTCGAGAGAGGGTAAGAGACTTGCTGGAGAAGGATGAGGCTTCAGTTCCAACAGAACTACAGAAAGAATTGGAAGATATTCTTCAACGGGAACAGCCATCAACTCTGTCTTTCAGAACTGCAAGGAAACTTCATAAATGTCTGCTCGACAATGGTATGTACGAACATAGTTCTAGAAGCACAGTGGCACAGGTCTTACATTTCACGAATGAAGTACTAGCCTATGTGTACTTTACCTTCCTCTCAGGCCAACCCTTCTACCTTAATGAGTTGTTGGAGGACAGCTCATTGCACCTGCCTGAGGTTGAAACGCCCCCCAGAGTAAGTGAGATCTCGACCCCTTAATTTGACACCCATCATGAGGACTACACTAAAGCGTTATGCCCTCTTTGTGACAGAACCCTGTGCTCGTGGCTCGTCTGGAGCGAATCAGAGCCAAGTTGGCCAATGAAGAATACAACAGGATCACACGGAATGTAAACACTCAGGTGAATTGCACAGTCCACACTCTGCATGTAGCCTACTGTACGTATTGGATTGACATATGGCCACCAGCTTAAATACATGATAGCGCTTAGTGTTTTGGTTGTTGTTGATTCATGCGAGTACTTCTCCCCCAGCAAATGAATCGTCGTGAGACATTGGCGGACTTTGGGAAAGAAGGTTACTATGGGTTTTAAACAGTTGCATGCAATCAATCTCTTAAGATTGTCACTATCGTCTCCATCTACCTTTTCCTCAACCTTCCCTCCTCTAATGTTGACATGTGTGTGTGGTCTGTCTCTAGTGCGCTCAGCCAAAGCTGCTGTTGTGACTGTCTTAAACTTCCTAGTGACAGTGGTGGCGACGTTCGCCTGCTCCTATCTCGGCAGTCAATACCTCTTCACAGAGACAACGGCGGTAAGAATTCATACGAAGATCCCTCACTCGTACAAGCTGGGCAAGCGTTCACCCCTATTGCCTGACGAGATTAATAGTGTCACTTAAACCTCGATTGTGTGATAAGCGATGATTCAGCTCGTACTGCATTGTGTTGTAAATGACCAAAAATCTTGTTTGAAAATGTAATCATGAAGAAACGTACATTTCAAAACCCCGTTTAAGAATCAGTATCTCTGTTGACATGTTTGAATGTGTGTTTCAGAGGGTGATATCTGCAGTGATTGCTGCGTCCGTCGTCGGCCTGGCAGAGCTGTATGTTCTGGTACGGACCATGGAGGGAGAGCTAGGAGAACCATAGCACCAGTCAGTGTTCTTATCAACAACTCATTGCTGGAGAACTATGCCCTTACCTGAACGACCAGTGGACTTCAAAAACGGAAATCAAAGGGGTTAAATTTCCATGACATTTTAGTCATTTAGCAGACATTCTTATCCAGAGTGACTTACAGGAGCAGATTGGGTTTAAGTGCCTTGCTCAAGGGCACATCAACAAATGTTTCAACCTAGTCAGCTCGGGGAATCGAAACCAGAAACCTTTTGGATGCTGGCCCAACCTCATAACCGCTAGGCTACCTGAGTGGAAGTCGATGTACAGCTTTGACTTAACCCCAAAACTAGTGATAAGAATTGTCCCACATTATTCATGAATTGAAAACAGATCAGTGTGAAGATCTTGAATGTGACCCAGATGTAAAAGTTGCTTGTGTTTTACCATCTCTTCTCTATCATGATGACGTTGACTCCGTGTTTCCCAACTTGTTTATTTACTAATGTGCACTAAACATGTTGGGATATTTAGCTATTTATTTCCATCCATTTTGCTTTCATAGGGCCTGTTAAAATAACCCCATTTAAAAGAAAATGTAGGATCAATTCCTACTAGGATGTATCAGGGATTTTTCCATACAATAGTTTATTCATACTGTACTTTACACTCCTTCAGTGTGTTTCTGTGTAGTAAATATTGGTTGTTTGTCTACTCAATAAAGTTAGCGGCCATGTAATTACAACCTCTAAGATCAGTTTGGTTCAATGTAAAAAAAAAAATATATATATATATATACATACATACATTCAGTACCAGTCCAAAGTTTGGACACACCTACTCATTCAAAGGTTTTTCTTTATTTTGACTGAAAAACGTGTGTGTGTGTGTGTGTGTGTACACAAACCCCCCTCTATGGTTAGGATTGAAGTTTTGAGCTGCTTCATAACAATTCTTGTCTCACTCTACCCTTACATTGACCGTATTAGCCCTGGTAATATTAAGGATATTCCATGTTCTATTAGAAATAAAATAGATTAAGTTGTTTTTGTCCATTGTACCTGTCCATTTACAGTAAATTGAGGCAAGTGGTAAACTTTGAGTAACAATTGTCTCACATCAGACTGAGTACAGTTAACACATTCACACTATGAAAGGCTTATCACTTCTATTCATGCCAGTAGTAGCCTATAATTGGGCTAGAAAAACTCACAGGCAGTGTCTTTGGAGAATACGGTTGTTTATGACTAGTGAAGTTATTATTCCAGCCAGCTCTCTAGCACGGGCCCCCCTGGGTGAATTTTTTTGGTTTTTGCCCTAGCACTACAAACCTGATTCAAATAATCAAAGCTTGATTATGAATTGGTTATTTGAATCAGCTGTGTAGTGCTAGGGCAAAAACCAAAACGTGCCCTTAGGGGAGGCCTCAGGACCGAGTTTGGGAAACCCTGCTCTAGCATCCTGCTTCCAGATGTGGCAGACAGTATTGTCTTCAACTGCCGATCGGCACTTATCTGTTTCGAGGTGAATTAGAGAGCAAGATGGATTTTACAGGCCACAAACAAACAAACCAATTATAGTTACCCTGGGAGCTGTGTAGTACTTAAATCTGTTCCATGACAACACGTATCTCTTTTCATGATTCACAACCATTTTACTACGATATCTGACTTTGGCTTGTGTTAGGACTTTTCCCCCACCTATACTGTATCTCTGGACAATTTCCTTTCCTATCGGTTGAAAGATTAAAGGATGTAACTACATCTGGAATACAAAAAAGTATCTCAAAGATCTGAGATTTGACACCCAGATTAAGGGTTTATTGAAAGATTATTTGGTATTAAAGATGATTATGATATTGAGAGATCACTGTCCAGCAGGCCGGGGTGAACTGTCATAGTGCTCTTGTCCTATCTTGACTGTATTACTCACATGTAATACTTCACTGGAGACCTTAAACCCAGCTAGAATTAAAGAGCTGGTAAGCTGATAGACGCTGAGCTTCAGTTTTAATTTATTTCTTATTATTCATTTTTTCTCTGTCCAACCCATATTATTGGAGAAAAAAAAGTTTTTATTTGGAAAATAATTATTTCTGTCATGGTATCTTGACACAAGAAATCATTTTAATCAGGATATTTTGAAAGATAATACTCCCGGAAACATTAAATGTTGAATCAAATCCGCCTCGAATGAATAACAGACCAAATGGATCTATGAGACCTGATTCTATGTCAGGTAGAATACAAATACCTCCGTAAACAACTATGTAACATTACAGTATGTAATGCATATGGGTCCTCTTGTCCTCCACAGAGAGCTGCTTGTCCATCAAAGACCCTAGAAAATAAAACTACGAGAGGGCTATCCTATAGGTAATCCTATCTCTGTAACCATATATTATATTATTTAACTCTTAAAAAAGGTCATATAAAACTTCTAATCAATCATTACTATGGTGAAATACATCAATATATTCCTCTTTGGATGAATTAAACGATTATTACGATTATTCACAAGCTAATGGCAGACATAAGATTCACACATTTAACAACAAAATAAAAACAAACAAAATTGGTCAATTGGTCACAGATTCTGCCAATGTGGAGAGACAGACAACACACATACAGTGCCTTCAGAAAGCATTCACACCCCTTAATCTTTTCCACATGTTGTTGTGTTACAGCCTACACACAATACCCCATAATGTCAAAGTGGATTTATGTTTTTAGAAATTTGTACAAATTCATTAAAAATGAAAAGCTGAAATGTCTTGAGTCATTTAACCCCTTTGTTATGTATGGCAAGCCTCAAGTTCAGGAGTAAAAATGTGCTTAACAGTCACATAATAAGTTGCATGGACTCACTCTGTGTGCAATAATAGTGTTTAACATGATTTTTAAATGACTACCTCATCTCTGTACCCCACACATACAATTATCTGTAAGGTCCCTCAGTTGAGCAGTGAATTTCAAACACAGATTCAACCACAAAGACCAGGGAGGTTTTCCAATGCCTCGAAAAAAAGGGCACCTATTGGTAGATGGGTAAAAAAAAAGCGGCCATTGAATATCACTTTGAGCATGGTGAAGTTATTAATTACACTTTGGATGGTGTATCAATAGACCCAGTCACAACAAAGATACAGGTGTCCTTCCTAACTGAGTTACTGGAGAGGAAAGAAACTGCTCAGGGATTTCACCATGAAGCCAATGGTGACTTTAAAACAGTTACAGAGTTTAATGGCTGTGATAGGATAAAACTGATGATGGATCAACAACATTGTAGGTACTCTTCAATACTAACCTAAATGACAGTGAAAAGAAGGAAGCCATTAGACAATAAAAATATTTCAAAACATGAATTTGTTTGCAATAAGGCACTAAAGTAAAACTGCAAATAATGTGGCAAAGAAATGTACTTGATGTCCTGAATACAAAGCGTTATGTTTGGGTCAAATCCAACACAACACATCACTCAGTCCCACTCTTCATATTTTGAAGCATGGTGATGGCTTCATCATGTTATGGGTATGCTTGTCATCGGCAAGGACTAGGGAGTTTTACGTTGGATTTTTTTTAAAACAAAATAGAGTTAAGCACAGGAAAAATCCTGAAGGGAAACCTGGTTCAGTCTGCTTTCCAACAGACCTGGGAGACAAATTCACAGGAGAAGGCCAAATGTACACTGACGTTGCTTATCAAGATGACATTGAATGTTCCTGAGTGGTATAGATACAGTTTTGACTTAAATTGTCTTGGAAATCTATGGCAAGACTTGAAAATGGCTGTCTAGCATTGATCAACAACCAATTGAATAGAGTTTAAAGATTTTTTTAAAGAATAATGTGCAAATATTGTACCATCCAGGTGTGCAAAACTCAAGAGACTTACCCAGAAAGACAGCTGTAATCCTTGCCAAAGGTGAGTTTACAGTATTTTGACTCAGGGGTGTGAATACTTATGTAAATGTTATATTTCTGTATTTCATTTTCAATAAAATTGCTTAAATGTCTAAAAACATGTTTTCACTTTGTCGTTGTGGGGTATCGTGTGTCGATGGATGAGAAAAATAATGAATCCATTTTGAATTCAGGCTTAAACACAAAATGTGGAAAAAGTCAAGGGGTGTGAATACTTTCAGAAGGTACTGTATTGGGCAGGCGGTATAGCCTAGTGGTCCCACATCTGTTTGTGTTGTCTTGCCACCTCATGGCAAGACAGCACCACCAGAGCTGGGACAATCAGGCTATAGGTAAGCAGGGACAGGACATCAGAACTCCAGGAAGTTGGTGACAATAGCAGCATTATAGATCAGGTCTGAGATGTATCCGATGGAGGTCTGGGGGCCCACCTGAGGATGATGACCCTGTCCTTGAGTCACATCCCAATACATCTGCTGTGGATGGGAGGTGACAACCTGGTCCACTGAGATTTGATGACTATATCTTTCCTGTGAGACAGCTAGAGTCTGTAGATTAAAGTTCCTATACCCTGAGGTGCCCACACAGGGCTGGTTGAACCCATCCCGGTATGGCCGTGTGGCGTGTGCTTGCCTTCCAATGGGTGCAGTGGTAGTAGCAAGAGATCCCAGGTGAGATCGGCAGTCTTCCTCCCACAGTAGGGATTCTGCCAGGTTTGGGGAGACGGGTGTAGGCTGATGAGAGACAGGGTTGCTGTAGAGACGGATCCAGTCGGAGTAGAACTGCTGACCATCGTCACACTGAATCTGGTCTGGTCGGAACATCTCCCCCATTGTGGTTGGAGTGAAGGAGGGACCAGGGGAGGGAACCACTGGGAGAGGTTGGCATGTTGCACCTCCTCTTCCAGAAGTAGGCTGAGTTGATTTGGTGAGTCTTCCACTCTTGATACTTCTTGCCCGTCTGTTTTGGAACCACACCTATGAACAATGAGTAGAGTCAGGTAAATATGTTGTTCTAGCCTAAATGCATAGATATATACATCAATTGTCAATAACTAACTTTTAGTTATAATCACTGCACAAACCTGTATCTTGCTTTCAGGTAGATGCGTATGTGCGGCCAAGCGTTCACGGAGAGTGATGTCTGGGTACGGCGTCCGCGCGAAAGCTTGTTCCAACTCAGACAATTGTGCGTGACTGAAGATGGTTCTTTTGCGCTTCCTTTGGCCCTCTGTACACGCGCTTCTCTCGGGTTCAGGTGATGAAAGTCCATTGTCATTCCTCACGTCTTAACAACAACAAAAACAAAAAATGTGAGAATTGAAAATTGAAATTAAAATTTGGCCAAACATATGGTTCATAGATGATTATTTAAGTAGTCCAAAATACCGGTATAGTGTTATAAAATTATTCAACACAATTATTAAAAGAAATGTACCGTATGTTTTTGTTTTGTTTTCATCTGCATTCCTGTTCATGTCAATGGATATCTTTCTATATATTATGATATTCTTTGTTTTTGTTTGTTTCTTTGTGCTCTATTGATTTTAGGCTACATCTAGACAGAATATTGACAATTTAATTAATAAATGCTATTCATAATAAATAATCATAAAGGACACTATAAAAGTCGATAAACAAATATAACTGTCACTATTGTAACATTTTTTTTTTACGTTGATGGTAAGCTTTTACTCATAGGCCTACAGCCTGAACATTTGAAAACTATTTACATAGCCTACCTTTACACTGACCTTGGTCTCCAAAATGTGCTGTAAAATCCATCTCTTTCTGGTCAGTCAGTCTGTGTGCAGTGAATTCATGATTGATGAAGAGAGACATAATTCTACAGCTCGGTCTGTTGATACGTAAATGATGCGCTCACTGCTGGGTAGCGGTGCCCTCTTATAGCGGGAACTCCCATCTCAATCACAAACCGCCCACGGTCCACTCCAAATTAATCTGGGCACGTTCAGGTGTTATAGGCCTATAGTGGAGCCTAGTGCCCACCTCTCTAATCCTGAATTGCAGATGGTGACGTTGCCACGAATTGACAAGAAACAGATGAAAGCAGCAATGGTGTATAACCCCGCTGTTTCCGCTGTCGCTATTGTCTGACACTCCCTGTGTCAGACTGTCAGATCTCATCCCAGGGCAATCGACTGCTAAGAGGAACCCCGTGGAGGTTAGAGCCGCAGGGCAGGCAGACCTTGTTGGACGCACCAAGCAGAGTCAATCTGTACAGGCCTAATGTATTCTACCATGTTCACTGCGAGAGTCATATTTGTTATTTAGCCCTCCATTTGCTGTTAGGATGAACGAAAAGTAAAAGTAAGTAGTTTACTATAGCCTAACTATTATTTTATACAGGAAAAAGCCTAGCAACTTCAAAGGCTGGTTTCACACTTTCTTTTCCTGTGTATTGAAGTCAATTAGCCTAGTGATCGTTTTCTATTCCCATTAACAGCCGTACAACTTCTGAGAAAAACTCTAAATACACCAACGTACACAAATCCTAAAATGTACATTTCTGAACAAAGCTGGAAGGATTTAGAGGAATACACATTGTACAAAAAACCAACTCCAGATCTTATTTTTTAATGAGCCAATTAGTAATGATATCAATTGACTTGCCCACCCCATTCCTTTTTCCCTTTTATGTGAAGGGATCATGCAAAATAATCAAATCATATTTTGGTCCTCAAATGTGTGCATTTATTGCCCTTGAACTTTGCGACCTTTTGCCACATTTCAGGCTTCAAACATAAAGATATAAAACTGTATTTTTTTGTGAAGAATCAACAACAAGTGGGACACAATCATGAAGTGGAACAACATTTATTGGATATTTCAAACTTTTTTAACAAATCAAAAACTGAAAAATTGGGCGTGCAAAATTATTCAGCCCCTTTACTTTCAGTGTAGCAAACTCTCTCCAGAAGTTCAGTGAGGATCTCTGAATGATCCAATGTTGACCTAAATGACTAATGATGATAAATACAATCCACCTGTGTGTAATCAAGTCTCCGTATAAATGCACCTGCACTGTGATAGTCTCAGAGGTCCGTTAAAAGCGCAGAGAGCATCATGAAGAACAAGGAACACACCAGGCAGGTCCGAGATACTGTTGTGAAGAAGTGTAAAGCCGGATTTGGATACAAAAAGATTTCCCAAGCTTTAAAACATCCCAAGGAGCACTGTGCAAGCGATAATATTGAAATGGAAGGAGTATCAGACCACTGCAAATCTACCAAGACCTGGCCGTTCCTCTAAACTTTCAGCTCATACAAGGAGAAGACTGATCAGAGATGCAGCCAAGAGGCCCATGATCACTCTGGATGAACTGCAGAGATCTACAGCTGAGGTGGGACACTCTGTCCATAGGACAACAATCAGTTGTATATTGCACAAATCTGGCCTTTATGGAAGAGTGGCAAGAAGAAAGCCATTTCTTAAAGATATCCATAAAAAGTGTTGTTTAAAGTTTGCCACAAGCCACCTGGGAGACACACCTAACATGTGGAAGAAGGTGCTCTGGTCAGATGAAACCAAAATTGAACTTTTTGGCAACAATGCAAAACGTTATGTTTGGCATAAAAGCAACACAGCTCATCACCCTGAACACACCATCCCCACTGTCAAACATGGTGGTGGCAGCATCATGGTTTGGGCCTGCTTTTCTTCAGCAGGGACAGGGAAGATGGTTAAAATTGATGGGAAGATGGATGGAGCCAAATACAGAACTATTCTGGAAGAAAACCTGATGGAGTCTGCAAAAGACCTGAGACTGGGACGGAGATTTGTCTTCCAACAAGACAATGATCCAAAACATAAAGCAAAATCTACAATGGAATGGTTCAAAAATAAACATATCCAGGTGTTAGAATGGCCAAGTCAAAGTCCAGACCTGAATCCAATCGAGAATCTGTGGAAAGAACTAAACTGCTGTTCACAAATGCTCTCCATCCAACCTCACTGAGCTCGAGCTGTTTTGCAAGGAGGAATGGGAAAAAATGTCAGTCTCTCGATGTGCAAAACTGATAGAGACATACCCCAAGCGACTTACAGCTGTAATCGCAGCAAAAGGTGGCGCTACAAAGTATTAACTTGAGGGGGCTGAATAATTTTGGGGGCTGAATAATTTTCCCAATTTTTTAGTTTTTGAGTTGTTAAAAGTTTGAAATATCCAATAAATGTCGTTCCACTTCATGATTGTGTCCCACTTGTTGTTGATTCTTCACAAAAAAATACAGTTTTATATCTTTATGTTTGAAGCCTGAAATGTGGCAAAAGGTCGCAAAGTTCAAGGGGGCCGAATACTTTCGCAAGGGACTGTATATATATTAAATAGGGCTGTCAAACAATAAAAACATTTAATCAAGTTAATTGCAGGATTTGTCGATTAATCAGATTAATCACAAATGCCTAATTTGCTTAATTGGAGCTCTAATTTAAGATTTGTATTTGTACAAAAAGCATTACAACCTACTGGGCAAAAAAGTGGTTGAACTAACGTTGTTACCAAGTCATTTCAAACCAAAAAATCTGTGATGATATTGTGCAAAACTGACTGGATTTGCAAAAAGTAATCAATGTAAGGGCATTTCATATTTTTTTCCACCTAACTTTTGACCTAAATCCAACGAATGGTGAAATGTTTTGTTGAGTTCAAGTTGAATTGACATTTTGTCCAAAGTAATGGTATTCAAAATCTGGTAAATTGATAAAGCACATTTTCTTTAACACATATAGATTATGTATTTTGGATGTTTTCAGACGAATAATCATGATACATTTTTTTTGTGCACTAAAATGACAAAAAGTTAACTCAGGTTAATTAATGAACTGACAACCCAAACAAAGGTGTGTGTGAAACAAGTAACAATTTATTCAGGATTTCTTTGTCCTTTTTTTTGTCTATGAAATAAAAATCACAACCATAGCAATAACACTATGAACATAGGCCGTTTTACATTTGCATCTAGTGGGTACATATGTGCAGTTAATCTTTGCAGTTCTAGCTCGTTAAATGGCATACCCTTCAACTTTATAGTGAGTGTACTTTAGTTCCTCTGTTCGGCTGATGTAAAGGCACACTTTGGTATAGCTTCTCTATTGTGCTGCAATGCAAGGCCTTTTGTAGACACATTCAGGTCTGAGAAACCACAGTGGGACAATAAAGTAAATGAGGCCTGAACAAATACAACTCTAGAAGGAACCAAATGATGATAACATCGGATGTAGACTGATCCACAGGGTCAATCCTCTGGATCCACAGTCCTTTGTCCTTGGTCCAGTGTTATAGGCCTACTGTTCAAGTCATCTTGCAGCTTCTTCAAAAGGGACTAGGTTTTCTCCCCAGCGAAGAGTTGATTCAGCAACCTGTCCCATTCTCTCAAACAGCAACTGTGCCAATATAAGCCTTAAACATGGTCGGTCACCAAAAGAAAGGGGGGAAAAGATCCTTCCCCTCTCTCTGAAACATAACACAGAACTTTCAGCGAATAATTACCCAGCCACTCATACATAAACAGAGATAACACAGCCTTTTGTACTTGTGAAATAGCTGTGAGCACTCAACATGGCAGAGTGAAACATCTCTCAAACTGGAGAAATACATGTAATACTCTGTCTGTTACAGCAGGGGGGAGTGTCGTCTCTCAGTGTGCATTGCTGCTGTCGCTGAAGGCAAGAGAGTGGTGGTAGTGGTGGTGGGGCAGTGATGTTGTCGAGTAGCTGCCAGGTCATCGTTCATCACTCAAACTTGCGCAGGTGGTTGTACATGGACTGGACGTAGGTAAAGACACACATGGGGTCCGGCTTGCGCCCCATCACCATCATATCGTCCACCTCGATGAGCCGGTCACAGCCTGCCTTCTCCCTGAATCAGACAGAGGGCACGGCACAAGTAAGGAGGAGACTAGGGCTATTTATGTCATTCCTTAGTTAAAGGGGCTGATCGTTCATTAGCCTGGTCCCAGATCTGTTTCAACTGTTTTCCCCAACTCATATTTATGATAATTCGGAGTGGTTGGTAAGACAAGACAAACAGACCCGGAACCAGGCAAATAGATCACATGGAACAATGTTGACTAATTTGTGGTATTGTACAGAAGCTCATGTGTTAGAACTCTCTCTGTATGTGGCTAGAGGCACACATGGTTTTGATCTATACTGTGTCAGTGTTCTGCATGCATCCATGTGTCAGCAGGACTACGAGACGCTGTGCTGCAGCAGCTGTGTTCTCAGTGGGGAGGTCAGGCTGGAGGAATGTGAGGGGAGCGGATGGAAGCAGAGCAGAGGGAAGAGGAGGTTACTGCGGGGACCCGGGGAGGGGAGAGGGTATTCTCTGGCAGCGGCTGCCTCGCTGGCTTAACGTGTGGGCTGGACACACTATTTACCAAGATGCAACAGAAACATTGTAAGGTCATCTCAGTGCTACAATGTTCCACGTATCAACGCTATTAATGGAATCTGAAGGTGATTCCATTCATGTTATTTCTCCTTGTGTGGGTGGCCAGGGACACTGGGACTCTAAATGTATCTACACAGGTAACTTGGGATCGCCTTCATATCAAGCACAGCACTGTAGTGTCCATAGCTTCACCAAACCAAGAGGAGAGCGACATTGGAAATGCACATGAATAGGCCCGATACATAAAGTGTTGTCCCACTGATATGATCTTACAGTGTTCCGACATAATGAATGGATGAATCGTTCCAACATTATTTAAGACAGAGGTGCATATGGGTGTGTGTACAATGCTCAGAAATACAGAACGTATACATAACGCGTGTGACAATGTAAAAGTCACGTACTCTGCTGTCCCGAAGGCCAGCTCAAAGTTGTGTTTGCGGTCGGCAGGCGTCAGCACGTTGTAGTCAAACTCAGTGGGGAAGAAGGAATGGACCAGGGCACAGAAGGCCATGCCGTCACTCCAACTGGACGAGAAGTTCTGGATGTCTATGTTCTGGGGACGGAGAGACAGAGTTAGGAGTGTGTGGTTGTGTGTGTGTCTGGACTGTAAATGTCTCTGAGTGTGCGTGGTGTATTTGCACATGTGTTTAGCGGGGGGAGGGGGATACGGAGGTACCGTAAAAGAGACGTAAGAATAAACCAGACAGACAAAAAAAACGACCTATTCTAACTTTATGAAATTACCTCTCCCAGGTTTCTCTGTCGGCCCCGCTGTCATAATGTGGAAAACAGAGGAGGAATCCTGAATGGTTCTTTATCCTCAATTCCTCTACCTGCGTCTCGCTCAGTTTCTCTCCAATTGGACATGATTTCAGAACTGTGTAATTTCACGTTTTTTGTGTCCTTTAGCCTATAAAAATCTCAGTGTGTCGGTGGGAAAATACAACTAGTCATGTTTGTTGAGCGCCAGTCAGGTCTCTAATTTGAGTGTGAGGAGGAACTGCCTGCGGGAATCGGCCGGTGCTGTTTGCTCTGCGGGGCCGGCCTTGGCCCGTGTCAGCTCTCTGTTTAACCAGAGCCACATGGACAGACTGGCACAGCTGCTGCAGAGTGCATGGCAGAGTGAAGCCAACAGCCCAAGCAATGAGTCGTAACTCAAACACACACGGATATGCATGTTCTCACACACACACACACACACACACACACACACACACACACACACACACACACACACACACACACACACACACACACACACACACACACACACACACACACACACACACACACACACACACACACACAATACTACAATAGTACGCTTAGTTCAGTATGCAGCATAACCATGGCAAGTTGCTTCTCATTAACACATCAACGCTCTGCTATGTGCTAATGGTTTAACCCATGGAGAAACCAGGAGAGTTATTTTAAGGACCTCTTCAGGAGCTAGCAAAAATGACAAAAGACTGATCCTGTGTAGTGGACACATTTCAGGTGACCCGATGACAGTTCCATATTCATCATCTTTGTTACTGGCCACTATAGAGGTGTATTCATAACAGGTGGACCTGATCCTAGATCAGCCTCTACTCTGAGTTTGCTTTGTGAATACGGCCCAGGACTCTGTTCCGGTGTGTAGCCGTGTTCTGTCACCACGGTCTCACCTGGTATCCTATGGTTTTGGAACGGCACCAGTCCAGAAGAATCTGCTTGATGCTGCTGGCACTGGACACACCAAAGCTCTGAGAACGCTTCAGCTTGGGCTTGGAGTCCATGGGCTTGGACCTACTGAGAGGAACAGGGACAGGGGTCAACACGATGAGCCAGCAAACATGACAGAGGTCGTGTCCCTATTCTCTCCCGAAGTGTACACTTGCAGACTTCCCGTGTTTGAGTGGTGTTTTTCCACCATTGTTAAATGAGAGAGAGAGAGAGAGAGAGAGTGAGAGTGTGTAGAGAATTGGGACGCAACCAAAGTATGAGTTAAGAATTACCCAGGAGAAAGGAGGGATAATACAAGGGAAAAGGAGAGGACCTATCAGTTTAGGGACGGGTGGCATAGAAAGAGAGATGATGGTGGGAGGAGAGACGGTGGTACCTGCTGGCTTCAGAATCCAGCTTTTCAAAGATGGACCAGCGGGCCTGAGCGCCAATGTTGCGCGGCAACGTCTGTGACCTCACCAGCTCCCGCCTCCGCTCAACTCCCCTCCCAAAGGGCAGGACCCCGCCCACATCTTCCACCCTGCGGGTCGGAGGACAGAGGAGTGTCACACATCAACTTGGGCCACAATGAGGACATTCGAAATGGCAAGTGGGTTATGGCATGTGGGTTAAAGCATGGACTATCTCACTTCTCTAGGACTGAGTAAAGAATAGTTCACTCACCCGTCTGTGTTGTGTTGGATGAGGCCAGAGTAAGTCACGGACTTCGGGGGAGCGGACAAGGACTTTTCTGCAAATAACAAATCCAAGAACAGATAAGGAAACTGTGGGAATAAAACATGGTGTGAGTCTGGTTAGTTCCAGTTCTAGTAACAGGGCCGAGTTGATAGATCCCTCTTACCTGACAGGCGAGGAGAGCCCAGACCTCGGCTGAGACTGGGGGTCCATGTCTTCATAGAAGACACTAAACAGAAAAAAGACAAAAGGTGTTTCAAAGGATATTATGGCTTACAGAGCTTTTAGCTGATGTCTGGTGCCTCTTACCTGGTTGAATGGGGGATTCTGGGATGGTTTGAGGCTGGTTGTTGTCAGTAGGCTCTGATACAGGCGAGGGCAGAGAACGTACGGGACTGGTGGGAGATTCGCTCTTCATAATTGAGGGGTCAGCCGTTTTGGTTGTGGCGGTGATGGGTAGGTGGGGCATCCGCATGGCAACAGGGGCCGTGCTTTCATACGGGACGTTGTTATTGGCTGGCGAGCTTTTTCCATGTGACACAGTCGAGTTTTCTGATTGGACAAGCATTGAGAAAATGCAGTACATCCCCTCATACAGTACATGGGATGGTAAGTATGGCTGTATTTCTACTGTAGCTGAGATGGTAGAGAATAGAACAGTCATTACCTGGGGTAGTAGAGTGTCCATTCTCCAGTGCAGGGGATACAGGGGCTGGATCCACCTCTATTGGCTCCTCACGTTCAATACTCTACAGGACACAGAGAGAGATTCACATGAACACCCCACCCCAGACTACTCAGGTGTCACAGTGTCTTCTATTTTGATGACAGGCCCTTTAAAACATGTGAACAACTTTTGGATGCCAAAATAAGCATGTTATCCGATACATGGTCAGATCAAGTCATTTCAGAGTGCTGACATGTTTCAAGTTCCCATGGCCAAGGAACATTATTGTTCCATTTTTATCTCGTTAACCCCCCACACACACACACACACACACACACAACGTTACTACCGCACCACATCTACTACTTTCATTAGTACGTGACTGGGCTCAGTACACTGTGTGCCTGACTAACCAGCCAATCCACAGAGGGGCCTTTCAGGAAGACAACCAGGAAGTGACTGAGGGTTGTGTGATTTGTCTGTGGAGGATGTGTAATGTTTCTGACTTGCTCTTTCTTGCTCTCACACATGCATGTATGCACATACAATACAAGTTATTGTATACAGTTATTATCAAAGAAAGGGTACATTCCTCCCAGTGAAAATAAAGTCAGTAATTGAGCTGTAGGAGAGAAAGGAGCCAGGTGACCTCAGTAGAGAGGAATGCTGCTGCTGCTGGGTTGTGTGTGTGTGTGAGAGTGAGAGTGAGAGAGAGAGTGAGAGTGAGACTGCATTAAGAAGGGCCGAAGGGAGCTGGGAACAGCTGACTGTCCCACTGGGAGAAGGTGATGGGGGGAGACAA
Source organism: Oncorhynchus keta (assembly GCF_023373465.1). Taxonomy (NCBI): domain Eukaryota; kingdom Metazoa; phylum Chordata; class Actinopteri; order Salmoniformes; family Salmonidae; genus Oncorhynchus; species Oncorhynchus keta. The sequence goes on from NC_068421.1 coordinate 40,245,832, forward strand.
ATTTCCCCCAGTCAACCATGGAAGCCCCTGAGCCCTGATCAACCCTGATGCTCTGGCTGAAACCCAAGCTCCTCCTGTCTTGGTGTGTCCCAGCCCTGGAAACGTTCTGTACTAAGCCACGCTTCTCCTCCTGTCTGAATGGGCCACCAGACATGTGTGTGTGTGAGACTGTGGTGCTCTGGGCCTGAAGATAAAAGTAGGCAAATCTTTTAGGATAGTAGCGATTGAACGTAGAGGGTACCCTCGGTTTGATCTGATCTCGGACCAAAGTTAATGTCAAATAGTAGGAAGGCCCTTTTCAAATCTATATTTAAGAGGATGACCAGGAGTCAAGGGACACCCCACAGAGCAACGCACACCAATTCTCCACACAACACAGGCAGGACCACACAACAGCCCCTCTCTCCGCCACACTGGAACAACAAATCCCCCGGTCCCTGGGAGTGAGTCATTGAATTATCAGTGGGGAACTATAAAGTATTTGGAGGAAATCGTGAAATGATGTAGGGAATGTGGAAAAGCCCTCAGTCTGCTACACAGACTCACGAGAGAAAGGGGGGGTTGGTCAGTCTTGGCCTTCAAAGATGAAACTCCCTGTCCTGTGTGTTCAGTTCCTCAGTCTCTATGCCCTTATTGTCTTAGAAGCAGAGCTAGTGGGCACACTGGATCAACAATGTAGCCTTTCTAGGAGCCTCCACTTTCTCTTCTCCCTGCGGAGGCACACCTGACCTGAGAGTGGATAACTACATTAGAATCTCCCCATTCAGCAGGACTGTAACCCCACTCCTATACGCCCCCCTCCCCCTCTTCCTCTCCCTCTCTCCGACCTGGTTCAGCAGCGTACGGACAAAAAGCATCAGGGCCAACACAGCATTCAAGGGTATGAGGCTGAATACAGATGGTAACAGGTGGTGGTGGAAGTAGAGTGGGACAGTGGGTTCTCCCAGGCACATGGCACTTTCATGTGGGTGTAAATATCACAGCTTTCCCATGTCCCTCCTGGCAACATGCCATAGAAATGTTGATGTGCAAACACAAGATAATCCAAGTGGATTGTTATATTGCGAGTCTTGCAGTTTCGATGACGTTTCAATGAAGGGGTGCAGCGTATTGAGTGGTTGCGGAATGGAACATGAAGACAATGGGGGGCATGTTGTGAGAGAACTGTGCTGGGGGGGTTGAGTGGGGTGGGGGTATGACAAAATCCTGTCACTCGGGATTTTGGGCACAGTGTTGGTCACAGAAACAAAGATAGCCAGCTCTTCTGGACAACACCACCCTTCCATACAATAAGCCTCACTAATAGGAATATTGACATTTTCCATTGATCACATACCAATCCTTTCCAATACAGGACGTTGTTCTATGAACAGCATAGCGGTCTCGGTTTCTTAACACAATAAGGAGGAAATATCTATGTAATAAACAATGCTACAGTCGACTATGGCGAACAGCATGCAAACACCTGCCTCCAATGTACCACCATGATAATTTAAGAAGACAATTAGAGGGATAGAAATATATTGGGACTAAAAGGTACATCCATCAGAGCTGTTCAGAGCAAGCAGACAGTACAGTTATAGTGGGCCTCTCATCACAGGTCTATAAAAGGGGTCTTTGCTCTGTAATTTCCTTGTAGAACAGGTAAGTCCTCACGGAGGGAGAGACACACAAAACCACCTGTTCTTTCAAAAGACCCACAAAGCCTGCAATTTAACAGGGAGACCCTGGTCGGCGTCTTGGTCCTACAGAAACGAGGGGGGCCCTTTGAACACTTTCTTTACATCACCTGACTACAGGGGCCCCTGCCTTATCTGATGGGTGTTAGTGGGAGCGAGGCTGTTTGGCCAAGCACGCACACACACACACACACACACACACACACACACACACACACACACACACACACACACACACACACACACACACACACCCTTGTATTAAACTAACTGGGCACGCATACCCTTCACAAGGGCTTCAGAGAGCCTCCCACCTCTAATCCCCCTATAAACCTGCTTCAGGATCTCTCCTCTTTCACTGGGATTTTCCAGGGTTTCAGTCACAAGGCAGGGTCCATAAAACACTGTCAAAGGTTTAGAATAGATACACCCCAATGTCACCGGCGTACAAATAAGATAACCTTATGTTCCGGTCAGGGGCTGGATGTCCCGGAAGACCATGTACCGTTGAGAGTGTGACGCATGCGGCAATGTAAGATTGTGCGTGAGTGCTGCAGAAAGACATGTAGGATGTGTGTGTGTGTGTGTGTGACACGGTAGGTCATGTAAGATTGTGCGTGAGTGCTGCAGAAAGACATGTAGGATGTGTGTGTGTGTGTGACGCGGAAGGTCATGTAAGATTGTGCGTGAGTGCTGCAGAAAGACATGTAGGATGTGTGTGTGTGTGTGTGACGCGGAAGGTCATGTAAGATTGTGCGTGCGTGCTGCAGAAAGACATGTAGGGTGTGTGTGTGTGTGTGTGATGTGGAAGGTCATGTAAGATTGTGCGTGAGTGCTGCAGAAAGACATGTAGGATGTGTGTGTGTGTGATGTGGAAGGTCATGTAAGATTGTGCGTGAGTGCTGCAGAAAGACATGTAGGATGTGTGTGTGTGTGATGTGGAAGGTCATGTAAGATTGTGCGTGCGTGCTGCAGAAAGACATGTAGGATGTGTGTGTGTGTGACGCGGAAGGTCATGTAAGATTGTGCGTTCCGCAGAAAGACATGTAGGATGTGTGTGTGTGTGATGTGGAAGGTCATGTAAGATTGTGCGTGCGTGCTGCAGAAAGACATGTAGGATGTGTGTGTGTGTGTGTGACGCGGAAGGTCATGTAAGATTGTGCGTGTGTTCCGCAGAAAGACATGTAGGATGTGTGTGTGTGTGACGTGGAAGGTCATGTAAGCTTGTGCGTACGTGCCGCAGAAAGACATGTAGGATGTGTGTGTGTGTGACGCGGAAGGTCATGTAAGATTGTGCGTGCGTTCCGCAGAAAGACATGTAGGATGTGTGTGTGTGTGACGCGGAAGGTCATGTAAGATTGTGCGTGCGTTCCGCAGAAAGACATGTAGGATGTGTGTGTGTGTGTGTGATGCGGAAGGTCATGTAAGATTGTGCGTGCGTTCCGCAGAAAGACATGTAGGATGTGTGTGTGTGTGTGTGATGCGGAAGGTCATGTAAGATTGTGCGTGCGTTCCGCAGAAAGACATGTAGGATGTGTGTGTGTGTGATGCGGAAGGTCATGTAAGATTGAGAGAGCGTAAGGGGAGGGAAGGGAGATGGGACCGACTCCCCAGGACAGCAGTTGGCACCCAATAACTTCGACATCTCCAAGATCCAAGAGGTTTAGTAGTCTGCTTTCGGGTTACAAGGCACCAGCTGTGCAAGACATCGGTGTCCCAGCCTCCCGACACCAAAACAAATCGATAAAACCTGGTGATATGACATGACTGTCTGATGATTCAATCAGCTAAGTTAGGAGGTGCGAGGACACGTGCTCCGAAAAACAGCACACCCTCTAGTCCGTACAGTATGGCTGCATGAAAAGTGTTGAGTCAAACCAGTGCAAACAAGTCTAATACAAACACTAATTCCCACTAAACTTTTGCTGTTGTTGTCTGTCTGTTTGAAAATGTAAAAATATAATATATATATATATAATAAATAATAATAACAAAACAAACACTATTTCCCTCTCTCTCCCGCCAAGTCCCCTCCCTCCCTCCCTCCCTCCCTCCCTCCCCCTCCCTCCCTCCCTCCCTCCCCGAGGCCTCCCTCTCTCTCCCTCCCCCCGAGTCCTCCCTCTCTCTCCCTCCCTCCGAGTCCTCCCTCCCTCTCCCTCCCTCCGAGTCCTCCCTCTCTCTCCCTCCCTCCGAGTCCTCCCTCCCTCTCCTTCCCTCTCTCTCCCTCCCGAGTCCTCTCCCTCCCTCCGAGTCTTCCCTCCCTCTCTCTCCGAATCCTACCTCATTCTCCCTCCCTCCTTCTTTCCGAGTCCTCCCTTTCCCTCCCTCCCTCTCGCTGAGTCCTCCCTCCCCCTCTCAGAGTCCTCCCTCCCTCTGAGTACTCCCTCTCTCCCTCCCGCTCTCTCCCTCTCTCTTTCCGAGTCCCTCCCCCCTCCCTCCCTCCCTCCCTCCCTCTCCCCACGGGACCCACGGCCAACAATGAATGTAGAGGGCGGTGGAACCTGTAACCACGGCGATGGGAAATACAGGGCATTGTCTGGAAGTAATTAGGAGAGCCAGGGGCAGCCTGGGAGGAGCGGCCAGCCAGTCAAGCCAGCCCAGCCCTGCTCACATGCCTTTCTCAAGCCCCCTTCACCCCTGACCTCTCTCTCTCTCTGTGTCTCTTTCTCTCTCTGTGTGTCTCTTTCTCTCTCTCTCTCTCTCCCCCCCCCAATATATATATATATATATCTCTATTGGGGGGGGAAGGATATATATATATATGCTAGTTGATCAAAATTTGGTTTGTTTTCAAATTCTTTGTGTATCTGTGTAATCGGAGGGAATATGTGTCTCTAATATGGTCATACATTTGGCAAGTGGTCAGGAAGTGCAGCTCAGTTTCCACCTCATTTTGTGGGCAGTGTACACATAGCCTGTCTTCTCTTGAGAGCCAGGTCTGCCAATGGCGGCCTTTCTCAATAGCAAGGCTATGCTCTCAGTCTGTACATAGTCAAAGCTTTCCTTAAGTTTGGGTCAGTCACAGTGGTCAGGTATTCTGCCACTGTGTACTCTCTGTTTAGAGCCAAATAGCATTCTAGTTTGCTCAGTTCTTTTATTAATTCTTTCCATTGTGTCAAGTAATTATCTTTTTGTTTTCTCATGATTTGGTTGGGTCTAATGGTGTTGCTGTGTGGGGTCTGTTTGTGAACAGAGCCCCAGGACCAGCTTGCTTAGGGGACTCTTCTACAGGTTCATCTCTCTGTAGGCGATGGCTTTGTTATGGAAGGTTTGGGAATCGCTTCCTTTTATGTGGTTGTAGAATTTAACGTCTCTTTTCTGGATTTTGATCATTAACAGGTATCGGCCTAATTCTGCTCTGCATGCATTATTTGGTGTTTTACGTTTTATATTTTTGCAGAATTCTGCATGCAGTCTTAATTTGGTGTTTGTCCCATTTTGGGAATTCTTGGTTGGTGAGCGGACCCCAGACCTCACAAAGGTTTAGAGGGCAATGGGTTCTATAACTGATTCAGGTATTTTTTAGCCAGATCTTAATTGGTATGTCAAATTTTATGTTCCTTTTGATGGCATAGAAGGCCCTTCTTGCCTTGCCTCTCAGATCGTTCACAGCTTTGTGGAAGTTACCTGTGGTGCTGATGTTTAGGCCGAGGTATGAATAGTTTGTGTGCTCTAGGGCAATGGTGTCTAGATGGAATTTGTATTTGTGGTCCTGGCAACTGGACTTTTTTTTGGAACACCATTATTTTTGTCTTACTGAGATTTCCTGCCAGGGCCCAAGTTTTGACAGTGCAGAAGATCTAGGTGCTGCTGTAGGCCCTCCTTGGTTGGGGACAGAAGCACCAGATCATCAGCAAACAGTAGACATTTGACTTCAGATTCTAGTAGGGTGAGGCCGAGTGCTGCAGACTGTTCTAGTGCCTTCGCCAATTCGTTGCTATATACAGTGGGGCAAAAAAGTATTTAGTCAGCCACCAATTGTGCTAGTTCTCCCACTTAAAAGGCCTGTAATTTTCATCATAGGTACACTTCAACTATGACAGACAAAAGGAGAAAAAAAAAATCCTGAAAATCACATTGATGGATTTTTAATGAATTTATTTGCATATTATGGTGGAAAATAAGTATTTGGTCAATAACAAAAGTTTATCTCAATACTTTGTTATATACCCTTTGTTGGCAATGACAGAGGTCAAACGTTTTCTGTAAGTCTTCACAAGTTTTTCACACACTGTTGCTGGTATTTTGACCCATTCCTCCATGCAGATCTCCTCTAAAGCAGTGATGTTTTGGGGCTGTTGTTGGGCAACACGGACTTTCAACTCCCTCCAAAGATTTTCTATGGGGTTGAGATCTGGAGACTGGCTAGGCCACTCCAGGACCTTGAAATGCTTCTTAAGAAGCCACTCCTTCATTGCCCGGGCGGTGTGTTTGGGATCATTGTCATGCTGAAAGACCCAGCCAAGTTTCATCTTCAATGCCCTTGCTGATCTCACGAAAATCTCACGATACATGGCCCCATTCATTCTTTCCTTTACACGGATCAGTCGTCCTGGTCCCTTTGCAGAAAAACAGCCCCCAAGCATGATGTTTCCACCCCCATGCTTCACAGTAGGTATGGTGTTCTTTGGATGCAACTCAGCATTCTTTGTCCTCCAAACACGATGAGTTGAGTTTTTACCAAAAAGTTATATTTTAGTTTCATCTGACCATATTACATTCTCCCAATCTTCTTCTGGATCATCCAAATGCTCTCTAGCAAACTTCAGACGGGCCTGGACATGTACTGGTTTAAGCAGGGGGACACGTCTGGCACTGCAGGATTTGAGTCCCTGGCGGCGTAGTGTGTTACTGATGGTAGGCTTTGTTACTTTGGTCCCAGCTCTCTGCAGGTCATTCACTAGGTCCCCCCGTGTGGTTCTGGGATATTTGCTCACCGTTCTTGTGATCATTTTGAGCCCACGGGGTGAGATCTTGCATGGAGCCCCAGATCGAGGGAGATTATCAGTGGTCTTGTATGTCTTCCATTTCCTAATAATTGCTCCCACAGTTGATTTATTCAAACCAAGCTGCTTACCTATTGCAGATTCAGTCTTCCCAGCCTGGTGCAGGTCTACAATTCTGTTTCTGGTGTCCTTTGACAGCTCTTTGGTCTTGGCCATAGTGGAGTTTGGAGTGTGACTGTTTGAGGTTGTGGACAGGTGTCTTTTATACTGATAACAAGTTCAAACAGGTGCCATTAATACAGGTAACGAGTGGAGGACAGAGGTGCCTCTTGAAGAAGAAGTACAGGTCTGTGAGAGCCAGAAATCTTGCTTGTTTGTAGGTGACCAAATACTTATTTTCCACCATAATTTGAAAATAAATTCATTACAATCCTACAATGTGATTTTCTGGATTTTTTTCTCTCATTTTGTCTGTCATAGTTGAAGTGTAGCTGAGGGGAGGATGACTCATAATAATGGCTGGAATGGAGCGAATGGAATGGCATCAAACACATGGAAACCATGGAAACCACGTGTTTGATACCATTCCACTCCAGCCATTACCACGGGCCCGTCCTCCCCAATTAAGGTGTCACCAACCTCCTGCGATTGTCCACAGATCTTCATCAGGAGAACAACAAGCACCAAATCAATGTGAGGAGTGTGAGATGTGAGGTGGAGAGGAATGGTATCAAATACATGAAACACATGGTTACCATGTGTTTGATGCCATTTCATTATTATGAGCCTTCCTCCCCTCAGCAGTCTTCACTGCTGTGTGCATAGGTGCACATCGTGAGCCAACCATCACAAACAGTCATTTGGTATGGAGCAGGATGAATGCTTCCCCCCCATTCATACAATCTATCCATCAGACTATACTAGACTGTGACGAACACACGCACCTATGGCACTGCAAGGTAAACCAAGCAGTCCATTAGTAAATGCATGTTTGAGCAGCAGTGCAGAAGACGGTGGTTGAGTAATGTTAATGGCGGGGGTCCTGTATGGTAAGGAGCGGAGAGAGTATATGATGATGGTGTATTGCGTGTGTGTGTGTGTGTGTAGCAGTGACAGGGAGCGTTGGCTTTCAGCTGATTTGAGGCGTTTTGATAATACAACCTGTGCTCTGCTCCTCTTTAGAAGTCCTCTCCGTGTGTGCTGTATAATAGTATGAGTGTGTTCAGTGTATGCAATGGGATCCTACCGTTGGAGGTGTGTTGAGGGCAGGACGCTGTGGGGGTTGTTTGTACAGTACATGCGCGGTGTGTGTCTGTGTTTGCTCACGGTGACAGTGTGAGCGTGCTCTGACGGAGTTTCCACTGATAAAGTCCACCCCCCATCGGTTCACATGCCCTGAAGATGCCTCAGTCTGAGAGAAGACACACACATGCATGCAACCAGGCACGCACACACACACACACACACACACACACACACACACACACACACACACACACACACACACACACACACACACACACACACACACACACACACACACACACACACACACACACACACACACACACACACACACACACACACACACACACACACACACAGCACAGCGAGGACAGTCAAGGACAGTGAGGACCTAAGGATTCACACTGTGGTCCTGTGTTATGTAGTTACGTTAACTGTCAAAGATAACATTGTGACCTGGGCGGAATTTATCCAGATCATCTTCTATTAGGGAACAGGAGCTCTCTCCTCAAAGGGAGTACACTGAGGAATGTAGCGAATGTGAGGTAGGAGGTGTGCAGGTGTGGTCTGTCTGTGAAAGTATGCCTGTGTCTGAGTACTTGAGTGAATTCTGATGCCTGCTGCAAGTGGAGCAGAGGTGAAGAGGTCTGTGAGAGAAGGGGAGGAAGGGAGGAGGGAATGGGGGAGTGTTGGAGGGGGCACTGACTCATTCCTGAAGCCTAGAGTGTGGAGTCTGGGGGTGGCTGGGTCCTGGGTGACCCTCTCCTCTAAATCCCCTCCTCGGTCAATGTACTTCAAATGAGGCAGAATGTCGACACAATAGCCCTTTCAGACAGCAGCTATGGTGGAGTAATTGGCGACAGGCAGCATTGTGGGACTCCTCGGCAGAGACCGGACAGACTGACTGACGTAGGTGGCCGTGGAGGATGAGCAAGAGGAGGGAGGAGGATTCCTGTCTAGTATTGTCAGAGCAGCAGCCTTGACCAACACAGTGGTAGAGGCTCATAGTTTCTCTATTGAGAGTATCAAATGATCCCAGTGAAACCCACTGCCTGTCCTCCTCAGACTCTGGGGGAGCTGGTGTGTGCTCAAAGGGACTGAGGGGAACTTCTGATGAACCGTGTTCAGCCACGTAAGACTGCATAAAAACACAGAAAGAGAGAGAGAGAGAGAGACTCATATCTATCTGCATCAGAGTGTCAGGTGTCCAAGGCACAGTCAAGCACAGGGGGAGATGTACTGTAACCAATCCTATAGTGAACGTGCAGGCCCGCACACATCCCAATTGGCTGTGCTCTCTCAGTGGGGCAACGCTTAACTCCAGAGCTGCAAAACCATCTTCAGATGTGCCTGGAGGTCCCCAGCGCAATCGACTCCCTCCCTCAGACCTGCTGAAACAGCCCCATCGGACTTTACGAAGTCAACATACTGTACAGTCTTTCTCTACTCTCATTGGCTGTGTCTAGACTTGACAGTTCATGCAGCTTTTGTATTCTGATCATGGAATTCCAAACACGTCTACACCTACATTTAAATGTGTCTCTACTGTGTCCACATTGTGTCCGGATTCCCTTTTCCCACACTATATTCAAATGCAGTTTGCATTCTGCAAACGGCGGAACAGGCTAAATCTGATTACATAACAACAACAACAACTGGGATGGCAGTAGCCAACTACTGAAGCTAACCTCAAGCTAGCTAGCAAAGCTAAAGAGATGGCAAACACGTTAGCAAAACATCGTTTTTGTCTGGCTAGCATTTATGAGGTCAGCAAACACGTTCCTCACATGCTAGGAATGTATTTCCTCCAACGTTTAATGAAAAAGTGTCCTCTTTTCTGGAGACTTGTGGGTGGAGAGCTGATGACATCGCCCACTGTATGCGTTTTCAGTAGCCTGATTGCGTCCAGACCGAGGATTTGCGCACACAATGCTTCCCTGACCACCTCCTGAGGTGGCTAGGGAGACCTAATGCGACTTTTCTCCGCCTAGACCTGTCTTTTCAATGCAATCTTCGTACTCTGATAGCAGAAGTCGCATGTAAGTGTCAAGTGTAGACATGGATATTAAGGCTGAAAGGTGTTGATGGGGCTGTAGGGGAAATCTGAACAGGATAGTGTTTCCCTGTTGAGTTCCGGGTACATGTAAATATTCACTAGAATGAATGAATTGGATCAATAGATGAGGAACTCACATTAGTTTTCTACAGTGTTATGATCCAATCTCTGTCTGGTTGTTTGGAAATTTGAAGAAAAAGGTTTTGGCCACAAAAAAGGGGGATGTCCAACAATCTGTTATGAGAAACAAAGAACCTCTGTTTCATACTAACCGACATATTTACATCAGATAAGAATCCTCTGATGCTTTACAACATGCTTTGTTAAGATGAGGTGCATGACATCAGTCATTTGCATACACGCTGTGTACTTGTGTGTGTTTGTTGTGTGGGTGAGCAGTCACAGTTAACAGTCAACCTCAGTGCCAGACAGTCAAGGGTTAGTTTGCAGTAAGCAGCTGTGAGTTTACAACCAAGACACAACAAAGAACCTCTGAGCCAAGAGGAAAGATTTGGAATCAAATAAAAGAGAAAATCTGAATATTGACCTTATAAAAGGGTGAATGTTACTGTTGTAGTTTCCAAAGCAGCATAGTCTTAGGGCCTTGTGTTGGGATACAGTCAAAAGAAACCTCAAACTTTTCAAACAGACACTACTGTGGTTTACAATTACACGAAGGACTAAGATGGTAACTTTCCCAGACTTATCACTGAGTTCCCACCCAAACCTCATCAACAAGTGTCAAACTGTACTGGACCTTAGAACTGACCAACTACCACAGCGTTAGCTTTTCATCAACTGTAACAAAGTACACGTGTTTTGTCTTTCAATCCCTCAAATGTCCCAATGAATGTCTGGATACGTGTAAGTGAGAAACAATGTACTGTGTTTATTGTTGCTCGTAAAGCTGAAGGACACGATGGAGTCCATTCAAAAAGGTTGCGTAAGCTCAACAAAGAGAATAGCCGGAGAAGATTCTCCAGCGACATGTTGTCAGCAGCATGATAGCAGTATATGAGCGCAGAAGAACCATTCATCACACAGAGAGAGAGAGAGAGAGAGAGAGAGAGAGAGAGAGAGAGAGAGAGAGAGAGAGATTCTTCCGATGATCTATCACTCCCAGGAAAGAGAATATCTAACACTACAAGAACAGCTTCTTTCTCAGACTGCAGAGGCTGGACGGACATTAATATAAGCAATTACTTCTACCAAAAATGTTCAGCGATGGGAAATGATCCTGATTGCTTTCATCTGGTATCTACTCCGCTTGCGTGTTTAAATATTAAGTTGAATATGACCCGAGTTTCCCCACTGCTGTCAAAGCTCTGACATCATCTCTGTGAAGTGGCCAAGAAAGTCTGTTCAACCCCCAATATCATGATTTAGTATAAACACACTCTGGAGTCTGGATGAATCATTGCACAATCTTGACAGTCTCTCAGAACCACATACTGTCACCACCACATAATTAAATACAACCCTTTCATTTATCCCTGCCAAGATGGCTGCCATTATCAGCCCATTCTAGATTTCTGGAGGTTCACAAATAATCTACTGCTCTAATGTATCTCTATGTTCGCCATAACCCCAACCCAGTCTCCCCAGTGTATAAAGCTGAATGACCACTTTTCTGAGAGAGTTCAGTGTGTCAAATCGGAGGGCCTGTTGTTTCCGGACCTCTGGCAGTCTCTATGGGGGTGCCACAGGGTTCAATTCTCGGGCCGACTCTCTTCTCTGTATATATCAATGATGTCGCTCTTGCTGCTGGTGAGTCTCTGATCCACCTCTACGCAGACGACACCATTCTGTATACTTCTGGCCCTTCTTTGGACACTGTGTTAGCAAACCTCCAAACGAGCTTCAACAACATACAGCACTCCTTCCGTTGCCTACAACTGCTTTTAAATGATAGTAAAACTAAATGCATATTCTTCAACCGATCGCTGCCCTCACCCGCCCGCCTGACTAGCATCACTACACTGGACGGTTCTGAGTTAGAATATATGGACAACTATAAGTACCTAGCTGTCTGGCTAGACTGTAAACTCACCTTCCAGACTCATATTAAACACCTCCAATCCAAAAGTTAAATCTAGAATCAGCTTCCTATTTCGCAACAAATCCTCCTTCACTCATGCTGCCAAACATACCCTCATAAACTGACTATCCTACCGATCCTTTACTTTCGGCGATGTCATTTACAAAATACCCTCCAAAACTTCTCAGCAAATTGGATACAGTCTACATATACTACCCCATATACTACACAACACAGCGACCTGTATGCTCGTTGGCTCGTCCTCGCTACATATTCATCGCCAAACCCACTGGCTCCAGGTCATCTATAAGCCTTTGCTAGGTAAAGCTCCGCCTCACTGTTCACCATAGCAGCACCCACCCGTAGCATGCGCTCCAGCAGGTATATTTCACTGGTCATCCCCAAAGCCAACACCTCTTTGGCCGCCTTTCCTTCCAGTTCTCTGCTGCCAATGACTGGAACGAATTGTAAAAATCACTGAAGTTGGAGATTTAAATCTCCCTCACTAACTTTAAGCATCAGCTGTCAGATCAGTTTACCGATCGCTGCAGCTGTACACAGCCCATCTGTAAATAGCCCATCCAACCAACTACCTACCACATCCCCATATTTGTTTTGTTTTTCTGCTCTTTTGCACACCAGTATTTATACTTGCACATCCTCATCTGCACATATATCACTCCAGTGTAAATTGCTAAATTGTAATTACTTCACCATTATTGGCCTATGTATTGCCTTACCTTCCTTACTTAATTTGCCCACACTGTATACAGATTTTTATATTGTGTTTTTGACTGTACGTTTGTTGAGCCCATGTGCAACTGTGTTGTATTTGTCACACTGCTTTGCTTTATCTTGGCCAGGTCACAGTTGTAAATGAGAACTTGTTCTCAACTGGCCTACTAGGTTAAATAAAGGTGAAATAAAAAACAATTTAAAAAAAAACTCACGTTAGTCTTGCTGGACACAGCGAAGGTAGCTCGGCTGGAGAAGCGGGTGGCAGTGGGGCTGGAGGCCGAGCCCAAGGCTGACCCGGTCAGGGCTCCCATACTGGGGCCACCAGCAGGGCAGGTGGGGGATGTGGATGGGGACTGGGGGCTCACCCTCTCCTGGCTGCTGCTGTGTGTCTGGGCCTGGAAGGACGCTGGCTGGTGCTGGTTGTTGTTGGTCATCAGGGCGCCTCTGTCGCACACTATCCCAGTGAGGAGCTCCACCTGATGTTTAAGGGCCTCCAGCTGGCTCCGGAGCTGCCGGTTCTCCTGCTGCAGCTGGGCCACAGCCAGGCCTAGGGGGCCCTCGCTGGCGTGGGCCGTCGCCTCCACCAGACGGCGCTCCACGCTCTGCTTGAAGGTGCTTACGTCCACGTGGATCTCACGCACGGCATCCCTCAGTGTGGCTTCGTAGCGGGCGAGCGCGGAGCACACCGTCTCGCCCTCCGGAGAGGAGCCCTCTCCCTCGGCTGTCAGAGGACCTGCATCCATCTCTGCTCCACTGCCTCCAGTTCCTGTGTTCCTTACTGGGTCTTCTCTGCTCTCTCTGGGTCTTCTCTGCTCTCACGGGGTCTTCTCTGCTCTCTCTGGGTCTTCTCTGCTCTCTCTGGGTCTTCTCTGCTCTCTCTGGGTCTTCTCTGCTCTCTCTGGGTCTTCTCTGCTCTCTCTGGGTCTTCTCTGCTCTCTCTGGGTCTTCTCTGCTCTCTCTGGGTCTTCTCTGCTCTCTCTGGGTCTTCTCTGCTCTCTCTGGGTCTTCCCTGCTCTCTCTGGGTCTTCTCTGCTCTCTCTGGGTCTTCTCTGCTCTCTCTGGGGCCGCTCCCTCCTCCTGTCTGAGTGTCCCAGACACACACACTTTGAATGGCGATTGGGGAGGAGTCAGTCTTGTGAGCTGCAGTTGAACCGTCAGGTCCCATGCGCACCAGGAGGTCCCTCAGGGTGTCCTCTATCCTGCCGAGTCAAAGCTCACATTTATCAGCCTGCTCCGACACACTGGATGACCATACGGAGGAGGTCTCTCGAAAAGCAGACACTACTCAAACATGACAGACTCTGAAAGACGTGAAGTGAATCAGTAGAAAAGTAAAAAGACACAATCTGTGTTGAAGCCAGGCATGTGACAAGGCTGTTGAGAATTAAACCAGTGAGGTAATTGTAACTTAGTTTCCGTGAGTGTACAGTGTGTGTGTGTCTGAGACAGACAGACAGACAGACAGACAGACAGACAGACAGACAGACAGACAGACAGACAGACAGACAGACAGACAGACAGACAGACAGACAGAGACAGACAGACAGACAGACAGACAGACAGACAGACAGACAGACAGACAGACAGACAGACAGACAGACAGACAGACAGACAGACAGAGATCGTAGTAACCCATACGTAAGTTCACCTCTCGAGCTCCAATATAGTATTCCCCCTCAGCGCTGGCCAACTATGAGCGTCTGCTCTGTTCTGCCCAGCTTTAAACACTCCTCTCTCTCACACACTCACTCAGGTTAATCTCCCTCTTCTCCACTGGTCAGGGGGAGGGAGCAGGCACACAGAGGAGAGAGGAGGGAGGCAAAGTGAGAGGGAGGGAGGGAGAGAGAGAGAGACGGAGGCGGGCTAGATTTCCTCTTTATCCCTCCCAGCACTCGGTGAACTGTTGGAAGGAATCATCTGTGTTGATGTTGCCTTTCCCACCTCTCCCCCATCCTCCTCCTCCTCCTCCTCCTAGTGTATTTGTGTCATTCTCTCACGAGTGAACTTTTAACAGCAGGACGTTCAAGCAGCATTCTCTCTCTCTCTCCATCTTTCTCTCTGTCCTAATTTCTTTCGGTTCCAAGTCTTGTCAATCACGCTGGCTGTCTCCCCCTTTTAGCAGTGCTGTCATACATCAGGGGGGAAACTGACCCCCCCCATGCCTCTGTCTTCCCTTTCTCTCTGTCTCTCTCTAATTGTATCATTATAGGTGGGTGGACAAAATAAGAGAGATAAGACAGGACAAGTAAACTTGTGAGATTACCTTTAATGAGAGAGAGATTGACGGGCAAGATAATGATTGACTTCAGGTAATCTGTGAAACAGAACATCCAAGTAGTGGAAAATGCCTGTCTCTGTCAGTATTCCATTGTATAGTTGTATTGTGGTGTGATTGTCAAATTGTCAAATTGTATTGTCAAAGTGGGTAACTGGGTTTGAGCCTGGTGACTGAAGGGTGAAGGGCTGCACCCCTCTTCTCTTCCCCTCCCCCACGTAACAGGACCCTAGCAGAGCAAACATTCCATATCAGATTGGAGAGTGAGTGAGTGAGTGAGTGGGGGTCTGGCTGGATGGGTGGCTGGGACGAACACTGCCCTGCACCACCATCACAAAGAGAGCAGACGAACAGACACAAATAACTTTACATTCCACCCCACTGTTTACTGTAAACACAGGGGGGGGTTGGAGAGGTGGCTTGGGAGGGGGGTGATTTACGATGGCAGACTGACTGTCCACCCTGGACATCCCTCCATCCCTAATTCCATCCCTCCTTCATACCCAAAGTATGTAAGTCTGCTTGGCTGAGACACAACAGCCAGCCACCACAGGGACCACAGTCTACTGTAGCCTGGTTAAACCAGACGACTGCATGTGGTGCTCACCATTGTTTCATTTGAGTGCTGCATTCAGGGTGCTTTATCCAGGCTAGATCTGCAGGGGTGAGAAAGAAGAGAACTCCCAACAACTCCTGTAGTGTCAATGTGTGTTAATTGAATATCTGGATAAATCATGGCAAATACATTTACTTCACCGATCCTTTAAAATGAATTAGTGGGCTGCTTTGCACGGCAAGCGTTACCAGAGCGCCAAGTCGAGGTCGAAGAAGACTTCTTAACAGCTTCCTCCCCCAAGCCATAAGACTCCTGAACAGCTAATCAAAGGGCTACCCAGACCCCTCTTTTACGCTGTTGCTACTCTCTGTTTATAATTTATGCACAGTCACTTTAACTCTACCTACATGTACATATTACGTCAATTACCTCGACCAACCAGTGCCCCCCCCCCCACATTGACTGTGTACCGGTACCCCCTGTATATAGCCTCACTTATTATTTTACCGCTGCTGTTTAATTATTTGTTACTTTTATTTTCTATTTTCTTCTTATCTATTTTTAACTTAAAACTTATTATTATTTTTCCTAACTTCTTAAAGCACTGTTGGTTAAGGGCTTGTAAGTAAGCATTTCACTTTAAGGTGAAATATTGTTGTATTCCACGCATTTGACAAATAACATTTGATTTGATTTAATGAGCAAAATCCACTTGCCATTCTCCAAACAATGCGTCTCATTCGAAGAGTCGCTGGGCCAAGAGCAGCTGTTTCTTACGGTGTTTTCATAATTACTAAATATGACTGAGCTCCTGGGGGGGGACGCCAGCTTTGTTGCAGCGCCGCTCGGCTCTGCTCAGGTCGTAAATGTCAGACGGGACTAGTGGGACGAACCAGGTGAGTTCACAAACTTTGTTGAGCTCTGCTTATCCACGACAAGTGTTTGTTATCGTACCTGAATCCCCCTAACCCTCTAGTCTGCTGTGCTTCTGCTTGCTTTCAGCCGTATCAGTGTAGTATGGAGAGAGAGAGGGGCCCAATGAAGTCATTGCGAGTGGTGCATGGCGCTTGACGAAATGAACTCGCGGATGTTTGTGGTTCAGCTCTGGACCTCACCGGGCTGCTGAAGAAAGGGCTCTTTGATGTAAAACCGAGATCCCCGATAGCGATAACCAGCAGTATTGCGCAATCCAGTAGTAGTGAGACAAAAGCAGGAAGTCAGAGAGACAAAAAAAAAAAAAACGTGACGCATGCATAGTCACACGCCTGTTCCTACAGTCTGCACTGGCTTCATTTCAGGGAATCATGTTGGGCCCCATGTGACATGATGACACTTGCTGTATAACGTGTGTCATTCGTGACCAACTCCTGGTGATGCTATCCAGACGGTGGGATCCGGAGATAGTGTCTGCGCTGCACGCTGTCTTATACAGAGTTTCTGTTAGCCTTGGAACCCTAACCGAGTCCACACTATTAGGGTAACAATAGTGAAACATAACATGGATTCAGTAGCATGAGCGGAAACAGTCAAGATTTCGATTTCCATGTCAGTCTGGGGATCCGTGAGAGAGGACAGAGGAAAGAGGTTGTGAGTTTCGAGGGGTAAAGTATGATGATCTCTGACCTCAGAGTACTGGAAGCAGGTCAGTTTCTACAGTACCTTTGCTTATTCTATTCTTGACATCACCACGTCAATGTATCAGTCAACATATCACAACGGTCGATTCATTAAGTTAGTAATAACCTCGGGTTAACCCATAACTAAAGTCTCAGGTGATTCGGCAGCTGCTCAATTAAGTTCTGGATCCAGTCGTGTTCAAAGAAGAGATGAAGAGATGCTAGAACGAGGAGCGGAACGAGGATCTCCACCCTCTCTCTTTGCGGGAAAGTCTATGGGCCGACTGTCCCCTCCCCTTCTGAAATTCGAAAGATGCTTGCACCAGCACCAGCACCAGCGAAATCAAATAACCAGTGACAGAAAAACCCAAGCACCGGAACTATTGCTGCTCGTTAGCTACCAGTGGCCATAGTATAAAGATAGATCTCCAGCACCATTTATGATTACGTAGTCTGCCCATTAAGATTAGGTTAGTAAGTATAGTAATTGGCGTGTAGTGTCAACATTATCAATCTCTTCAGAGGGTGCCAGGCTAAACCCCATTCCTATGTCCCCTGTAACTTCTCCTCCCTTCTCCTCCCCCCACCCCTCTAAGTGATGGTTTTGAGCTGTAAACATTAACGAGGACCGCTGAAGCTCGCCCACAGAGCAGGGCTGCGTCACTACGCTATTAAAACTGTACACAAACATGTCTGTCCACTCTCTTTCTCTTTCTTCCTCCACTCAACCTCCCGTTAAAACTCCCAGTGCCCACATGGAGGCTAGCACTAGTCTCTGAACTAGACAAGCCCTCCTCAGCCAGAGAAAATGCCATGCAAGCACCCCTTTGTCTTCATGTATTTACGAAGTGTCGCAGGGTAGGAGTGCTGATCTAGAATCAGGTCCCCCCTCTTATTTAAAAATAAATAAATGTAACCTTTATTTAACTATGCAAGTCAGTTAAGAACAAATTCTTATTTACAATGACGGCCCACCCCGGCCAAACCCGGGCCAATTGTGCGCCTCCCTATGGGACTCCCAATCACAGCCGGTTGTGATACAGCCTGGATTCGAACCAGGGTGTCTGTAGCACTGAGATGCAGAGCCTTAAAACCGCTGCGCCACTCAAGAGCCTTTATTCATTATGATTTACAGAGCAAAACAGATGCTAGATCAGCATTCCTACTCTGAAATGCTTTGTGAATACAGGCCTAGAGGTGCATGCACTCAGCACGGAACAACATTGTGGAACGTTCGGACCCAAATACTGTATATGAACAAACATGCCTCTCTGATATGTAAGGGATCACGTCAGCTCTATTCATGATATTTCTAAATCGGCAATGTTCCATAACGTTTGCCTACCGAACGTGCCCCAGACGTCTGACTGAGGGATTGACAGGGCAATCTCACTAGGTAGGGAGGAAGAGACTGAAGGAATGTCCCAGGCTGCCTCTCCTGTCTCCTGGGAAAAGATAAAATACCTGCTGGCATTTTGACCACAGAGACTGGATCCTGCTGATCCATCCTTCCAAAACAAAAGCCCTCTCTCTTTACCATGTTGGCTGTGCTGTGGTTTCCCCGAAAATAAGCCTGCATGGATGTGATGACATCAGAGTTTCCATGGGAACCCTGCAGCCCAAAAATAATAACAGGCAGCTGATGATGTCATTGTCACATCAAAGTAAATGTAATTAAGTGCACATAGAGCCAAGACAGAGAGCAAGAGAGAGAAAGAGAAAGATGCACTCAGAAAAAGGTGCTATCTAGAACCTTAAAGGGTTATTTTGCTGTTCCCATAGGATAACCCTTTGAATAACCCTTTTTGGTTCCAGGTAGAACTCTTTTGGGTACCATGTAGTTCTACCTGGAACCAAAAAGGGTTCTCCTCTGGGGACAGCAAAAAAAAAAACAACATTTGGAACCCTTTTTTCTAAGAGTGTAGAGAAGAGAGAAAGAGATAGAAAGAGTGAGAAAGAGAGAGAGAGAAGTATGCTAATAAAATGTATTTCATGTTACCAGTGTTGAATGTTTATTGCACGGTTTCTGAGCTAGGTGCAGAGACATCCCGTGATGAGTTGGATTGAGAGGTTGGCTGATTACCATTATACGGCATGGGATGCATAACTCCAACCTTGTAAAACACCTCTACACTGAACATCCCCGTATGCAATGCATGAGAAGGTGACAAATAGAATCAGATCCCTATAGGGGAGTTTAACTTAATCTAAAATAGCAAATATTGTCACATATCCGCCATACATAGCCTGAAGATAAGTGGGCTAGTACTGTCTTATATGCTACCAGAGAGATACCGGTGGTCTGGGAGAACTTAAGCATAGAGAAATGCCATGAGAAGTGGAGGAGGTGTGGAGGAGAGAAATAAGTGGGGGGGGCACAAACCCCAGCCAACCTCCTGAGATCACTGACTCCGGATAATTACACCCCCCCTGCTCCCAGAGTCAGGATGGACTGAGCCCGTATCCACACACATGCAGACACACACATTGACGCAAACACATGCTCGCAAACACACACGCAAGAAAATGTCTACACTTGTATTCGGTACAGGTGACAAATACAAATTTCATTTGATTTGACATGCTAGCAAAAACACAAGATTGCACACATGCACGTGTAGCGCATGGGGATGTGTAAAACGTACTCCTCAGCTTGAAGTGTCGCCACTTGAACAGCTGAATTGTTACGTTTTCGGTGGGGCTGACTGGTAAAATGCTTCGGAAGTGCAAGGCAGAGGTCTGGGAGTTCAAGCCTTGATGTGAGCTGAATCAGGAGGAAGTGGTATTCGCTAAGCAGTCAGCGCAATGTCCATTACACACACACACACACACACACACACACACACACACACACACACACGTCGCTCTGTCATACGCACAATTAATACAAATACACATCACGTTTAAGACATCCTCAGAGACAGGAAAAGACAATGACCAGACACACAGGCTCAGTGGAAAATCATGAATGTCACCTCCTTGGGCCTGCACAAGGGGAAACAGACTAAACCCTACTATCAACACACAGTGTACTGTCTCCAAGAGGCTGGATGCAATTGTGAGAGCTGGAGCGCATATGAAAGACCATGATACACACAAGGGAACACACGCACAGGAACACACATGCTGAAACGCTATCAGTCTGTGTGCAGCTTCAACAAAAACGGATACTTCAGTGATGATGGATTGTCAAGGAAGTGAGCAGTGCTGATGTCATACTCCCAGGCCGAGCCAAAACACATCTCTGTCATATCCATCAATTGTTCCCCACAATCTCCTCTCCTATATCGAAACCTCACAACCTTCTCCCAGGCCTCTCTCTGGCAGCCAGACAGGCCCTGATTCAGCATGACATCACCCTCGCCTTTCTGTGACCACAGGGCCCTTAAGAACACACACATATACACACACACACACACACACACACACACGGACATAGAGAGAAGATGAGCAGGACAATAAAAGGTTGTCCGTCTGTCAAAGACAAACTTTTTTCACTTAAAGACCCTGAAGTGAGGTTTGGAAACAACATCACTATTTGTCCTGGCAATGAAGGTCTGTCTACTGGAGCATTCACAGGGGGAAAAAGGAGAATGGTTTTTCGTTGAAGTTGTCCACTTTAAAAACCCTCCCTCTCTCGGAGTTGCTTGAGGACACAGTAGCGCTGTGGCAAGGATACACAAGATCGGTTCTTTTAAGGACCTATCTAAGGCTACTTACCCCTGTAGAAACTCTGGAATCACACCCTTGTTGGCATAAAGACACCCACAATCTCTCTTTTTATCTCGGTCCATTTCTGAAGTGCACCAATGTGCGTTCAGTCCTTGCACACCATATAACGGATGGTGTCATTATAAAACACCCCTTCACCATAGAGAAGCTGGTTCGATTACCGAGGCAGTTGAACCTTAAAATGATCGAGCGTGACTTTCACCACTAAATAAACTTCCACAGTTTGACAAAGCTACATCAGGGGGAAACAGCTACTCAAATTAAAAACCTTTCATTATGGCGTTAGCTATTTGCTGCAGTGACTCAGAGCCCATTGAGGCTCAGTATTCTCAGTGCTTCTGGGGCCTGTGCAGTGCAGGTGAGTGGTGTGTGTGTGTGTGTGTGAGAGAGTGAAATGTAGGATTGTCTGAGCACAAACATAGCTACTTCTTTTGGCAATGCATGAAGCAGAGTCAGGAAACAGCTTGAGTGATGAATGGCAGGCTGCTAGGAGAGGCAAAGAACCCAAAGATCCCTCCTCACTCACACCCCCAAAAAAGGCTTTTGATTTGCTGTGAATCCAGCGGTTTGTGTGTGTGTGTGTGTGTGTGTGTGTGTGTTCGCACATGAGGCAGACTGCCTCTGCCAACTCCTAATGAGTGTTGCTGAGGAGGAGATTGATTACTGTAAGACAGATGTGCCTCAGCTGACCTGTGTGCTTGTGTGTGTGTGGTGGGGGAGGGGGTATGGTGAACATATGACATATGTCTGTGGCACAGGTGAGAGCTCCTGTTGAAATGTTACAATAAACTACAGTTTGTAATGAAATACAGGAATGTGTTTTTACCGGTTACTGCCACATCACTGAGCTTTCTACATAGCTGTGTTTGTTCAAATACCCATACTAACATACTGTATACTACATACTTAATGAGTATATACCACAATCTACATACTATTAGTTAATTTTAGTATACTGTAAATGAGCGTTTCAGTTGAGCGTACTAGCGCTTCACCGGTCTACAGTTGATGCTGTTGCTATATGCAACCTCTCGCTTGTTTGTTAGCATAACAAATTACTAGCCAGACATTTTATGATTTTGGGTGGGTTCATCATTTCAATCTGGAGTGCGCAACAATTTAATTACGCAGATATTTTGTTGGTTTTGAGCGTAAATGTATGTTATTCTGCACTCCGGCAGACAGACGAGACCAGAGTGCTCTGAAATCGGAGTAGATAGCCAGAATAAACAATGCCCATTGAGAACGCACAACAACTATACCACTTAGCTAAGAATGACAGGAATAATCAAGTCAATAAACTTTGGGGGGTTAGATAGATAGCATATAGCTAATATACTGGCAAGTTTGATGTATTAGTAGCCAACTAATGTTAGATAGTTAGCTAACAAACCTGTACAAACTGCTGTAATGATATGCTATGTGGTTTGTAAGGATAGCGTAGCTAACAAATTGTCAGCCAGCATAATGTGTAAGGCAAGTTATTTGAAAAGTAATTACTTTATTACATTGCTCAACATTTTCTTAACATTTGTCATAATTAGTTAAAGCAATGAATTTGAATCCGCTCTCGGACTTCGGCTGCATATTTTCCGACATTTTCTTAAAATCTGAAAATGTGAAGCCACGGCAATTTTCTGAAGTATTGTATGATGAGCCCTAAAACCACGGAAATAATGTCCACTGTTTGTATACTTCATATTTAGTCGAAAGTGGGGAGACATCCGGGAACTGTTGGCATACTAACTATATCCATACTATGACCAATAAGCATACTATGTACTCAATTTACGTCACAAATAGTACGGTTAGTATGGTTAGTATGAGTATATGAACACAGCCCATGTCTTAGGTCTGAATAAGATGTTTCTACAGAGATGAAGCTGAGTGGTCAGACAGCAGTGTTGACACTGTGTCTATGGTGGGTCTGTTAAGCATGAAACACACTGAGAATCTCACTGCCTTTATTGTCCCCATTATCATTACATTTTTTGGTACTTTTTACCCTTTTCGTGATATCCAAATTGGTAGTTACAGCTTTGTCCCCTCGCTGCAACTCCCGTACGTGCATCCTCCGAAACACGAACATGCCAAGCCGCACTGCTTCTTGAAACACTGTTTGCTTAACCCACCAATGTGTCTGAGGAAACACCGTACAACTGGCGCCCGAAGTCAGCATGCATGTGCCCGGCCCGCCACAAGGAGTCGCTAAAGCGAGATGGGACAAGGACACCCCGGCCAGCCAAACCCTCCTCTAACCCGGATGACGCTGGGCCAATTGTGCGCCGCCTTACGGGTCTCCTGGTCGCGGCACAGCCTGGGATCGAACCTGGGTCTGTAGTGACGCCTCAAGCACCGCAATGCAGTGCCTTAGACGGCTGCGCCTCTCGGGGGGCCCATCGTACATTTTTTAAG
Source organism: Oncorhynchus keta (assembly GCF_023373465.1). Taxonomy (NCBI): domain Eukaryota; kingdom Metazoa; phylum Chordata; class Actinopteri; order Salmoniformes; family Salmonidae; genus Oncorhynchus; species Oncorhynchus keta. Next base: position 40,269,128 of record NC_068421.1, read on the forward strand.
ACAAAAAAATGGACAATACAAAATTCATAATGTTACATACAGTATATACCAATGAAAGAGACTAGCCTGCTGGCTTTACTGGTGGATAGGAATATTAGCCCGAACTGTTTAGGAGGGATATCACACCTGGCAGAAATGATTATCTAATTCTGTTTTACCTGCCAGGGAGTGTTCTATATTCCTCAAATCAAAGTTTATTTGTCATATGCGCCGACTACAACAGCTGTAAACCTTACAGTGAAATGCTTACTTACAGGCTCTAACCAATGGTGCCAAAAAAGGTATGTGTGTGTGCGTGGGTAAGTAAAATAAATAAAACAACAGTAGAAAGACATTTGAAAAAAAGAGTAGCAATGCTATATACAGACACCTGTTAGTCAGGCTTACTGAGGTAGTATGTACATGTAGGTATCGTTAGAGTGACTGTGCATATACGATGAACAGTGAGTAACAGAAGCGTAAAAGAGGGGTTGGCGGGTGGTGGGACACAATGCAGATAGCCAGGTTAGCCAATGTGCGGGAGCACTCCGGTACCGCTTGCCATGCGGTAGTAGAGAGAACAGTCTATGACTGGGGTGGCTAGGGTCTTTGACAATTTTAATGGCCTTCCTCTGACACCGCCTGGTATAGAGGTCCTGGTGGCAGGCAGCTTTGCCCCAGTGATGTACTGGGCCGTACGCACTACCCTCTGAAGTGCCTTGCGGTCGGAGGCCGAGCAATTGCGTACCAGGCAGTGATGCAACCGGTCAGGATGCTCTCGATGTTGCAGCTGTGGAACCTTTTGAGGATCTCAGGACACATGACAAATCTTTTTAGTTTCCTGAGGGGGAATAGGCTTTGTCGTGCCCTCTTCACGACTGTCTCGGTGTGTTTGGACCAATCTAGTTTGTTGTTGATGTGGACACCAAGGAATTTGAAGCTCTCAACCTGCTCCACTACAGCCCCGTCGATGAGAATGGGGACGTGCTTGGTGCACCTTTTCATGTAGTCCACAATCATCTCTTTAGTCTTGGTTACATTGAGGGATAGGTTGTTATTCTGGCACCACCCGGCCAGGTCTCTGACCTCCTCCCTATAGGCTGTCTCGTCGTTGTCGGTGATCAGGCCTACCACTGTTGTGTCGTCAGCAAACTTAATGATGGTGTTGGAGTCGTGCCTGGCCATGCAGTCGTGGGTGAACAGGGAGTACAGGAGGGGACTGAGCACGCACCCCTAGGGAGCTCCAGTGTTGAGGATCGGCATGGCAGATGTGTTGCTACCTACCTTCACCACCTGGGGGCGGCCTGTCAGGTAGTCCAGGATCCAGTTGCAGAGGGAGGTGTTTAGTCCCAGGATCCTTAGCTTGGTGATGAGCTTTGAGGGTACTATGGTGTTGAACGCTGAGCTGTAGTCAATGAACAGCATTCTCACATAGGTGTTACTTTTGTCCAGGTGGGAAAGGGCAGTGTAATAAAGATTGCATCATCTGTGGATCTATTTGGGTGGTATTCAAATTGGAGTGGGTCTAGGGTTTCTGGGATAATGATGTTGATGTGAGCCATTACCAGCCTTTCAAAGCACTTCATGGCTACGGACGTGAGTGCTTCGGGTCTGTAGTCATTTAGGCAGGTTGCCTTTGTGTTCTTGGGCACTGGGACTATGGTGGCCAGCTTGAAGCATGTTGGTATTACAGACTCAATCAGGGACATGTTCAAATGTCAGTAAAGACACCTGCCAGTTGGTCAGCACACGGAGCATACGTCCTGGTAATCCGTCTGGCCCCGCAGCCTTGTGTATGTTGACCTTAAAGGTCTTACTCACGTCGGCTATGGAGAGCGTGATCACACAGTCGTCTGGAACAGCTAATGCTTTCATGCATGCCTCAGTATTGCTTGCCTCGAAGCGAGCATAGAAGTTATTTAACTCGTCTGGTACGCTCGTGTCACTGGGCAGCTCGCGGCTGTGCTTCCCTTTGTAGTCTGTAATAGTTTGCAAGCCCTGCCACATCCGATGAGCGTCGGAGCCGATGTAGTATGATTCAATCTTAGCCCCGTATTGACGCTTTGCCTGTTTGATGGTTCGTCGCAGGGCATAGCGGGATTTATTGTAAGCTTCCAGGTTAGAGTCCCGCACCTTGAAAGCGACAGCTCTACCCTTTAGCTCAGTGAGAATGTTGCCTGTAATCCATGGCTTCTGGTTGGGGTATGTACGTACAGTCACTGTGAGGACGACGTCCTCAATGCACTTATTGATCAAGTCAGTGACTGATGTGGTGTATTCCTCAATGTCATCGGAAGAATCCCGGAACATGTTCGAGTCTGTGATAGCAATGCATTCCTGTAGTTTAGCATCTGCTTCATCTGACCATTTTTTTAATAGACCGAGTCACTGGTACTTCCTGCTTTAATTTTTGCTTGTAAGCAGGAATCAGGAGGATAGAGTTGTGGTCGAAATTACCAAATGGGGGGAGGAGAGCTTTGTACACGTCTCTGTGTGTGGCGTACAGGTGATCTAGAATTTTTCCCCCTCTGCTTGCACATTTAACATGTTGATAGAGATTTGGTAGACTGATTTAAGTTTCCCTGCATTAAAGTCTCCGGCCACTAGGAGCACCGCCTCTGGGTGAGTGGTTTCCTGTTTGCTTATTTCCTTATACAGCTGACTGAGTGTGGTCTTATTGCCAGCATCTGTCTGTGGTGGTAAATAAACAGCCACGAAAAGTATAGCTGAGAACTCTCTCGGCAAGTAGTGTGGCCTGCAGTTTATCACAATATACTCAACTTCAGGCGAGCAAAATCTAGAGACTTCCTTAGATGTCGTGCACCAGCTGTTGTTTAGAAATATGCACAGACCACCCCCCCTCATCTTACCGGAGTGTGCTATTCTATCCTGCCGGTGCAGAGTGTATCCTGCTAGCTGAATATCCATGTCGTCATTCAGCCACGATTCTGCGAAGCATAGGATATTACAGTTTTTGATGTCCCTTTGGTAGGATGTTTGTGATCTTACCTCGTCTAGTTTATTGTCCAATGATTGCATGTTGGCGAGTAATATTGACGGTAACGGCAGCTTTCCTAACGGCAGCTTTCCTAGCAGCTTTCCTACCTGCACCCAGAGGGGAGTAGTTCAAAGTTCAGGTACAGGGGGTGGCTTTGGTCTAAAATTATTTTGTGAGTCTTGCTGAGGGCTCTGACTTTAAAGATCTCATCACCTTGTTTGCTGTGGTGATAATCCTTCTCAGCATATTGTTCTGGCTGACAGTGGCATTGCCAAACCAACAAACAACGCAAAAAGTTAATACTCTCAATGAAATCAGAGTAAAACAGAGTCGGTATAGTACAGTCAACATCAAAAGGTCCCAGCTTTTTGAGAAAGTACAGTCCCTGCTGACTATTTTTGTAGATCTGTTCTGTACATGCAAGAGGACACTCAGATATTTGTATTCCTCTACAACATTTGTAATCATCTACAATGTTCTGACAACTGATAGCTGTTGCAGAGGTGGGTGTTGTTTGCTTCGTGAAGTCTGTATATGCACATCTCTTTGGTCTTGTTGGTATTGAGGACCAAGTGTGATTCATCACACCTCTCTACAAAGTAATTTAGGACCGGGCCATGACAGTGGGAGGCCGTTCCTTCTCTTGCTAGAACAAAAACGGTACCTGCTTCGTGCCAACCCAGTAGCGACGAACTTACTGATTCTACTTGTAGAATAGCAATGCTTGTCAGTGGCCAACAACTTGAGAGCCCAACCCCCATGTGGGAGAGCACGAACCCCCATGTGGGAGAGCACGAACCCCCATGTGGGAGAGCACGAACCCCCATGTGGGGGAGCTAACAATTAATTTGGTATTTTTCAAAAGAGAGCATTTTCTGCGTACATCCACGGATGAGCCTGTCACACTTCATATCCATTGTAGGCTAAGGGATGACAGCTAGCTAAGGGATGACAGCTAGCTAAGGGATGACAGCTAGCTAAGTGGACAGATGCAATGCACACAACACTAAATACTTCCTTCAAGCCTGCTAACCACTGTAGTTAGTATTGACATTATAATGAAATCACAATGGATTAGCTAGTTTCCATGAAACAGCTGCCTGTGTTAGCTGCCGAGTTGTGCAGTGCAGTGTCCATAGCTAGCTGGCTATGTTGTGCTAGCTAGCGAATATGCTAACATTAACTAGCTAGCTAAACATTTGGCTATGGGCTGGCACTGGCAATATGGGATTATGGAGAGTGAATTATATTGTTTCTTCGTCCTCTTGCTTGGTAGTCATCTAGTTGTGGCCATCTGGCTACTATCAACAAGGGCTTTCTACAAAATAGCAACATTAAGCGTAGATAGCTTGGAATCTAGACCATACGCAATACGTACATATATGCATTTCTAAACAACGCTACTGCCACCTTCTGGTTGGGAGTATTTTAACAAGGCTGAGTGGCTGACAACTTCCAAGGTCTTTGCTGTGTGGACACATAAGAGATTGACTGCCGACATTCTGTTCAGAGGTGCTAAGTACTGTCGGCAGGCAAACGTTTGGCAATCCTACCGGTGTGTCTGAGCTTTTAGAGGAGGGGAGACACCCTTCTGTGTGTCTGCCACAGCAGAAGACCAACACAGAGGTGAAGGGCTGTTGGTCTGAGAGGAGGAGTGAAAAGAAAGGCAGGGGGAGAGATCAGGGCCTAATGTGCTTCAACAGTCCAGAGAGGAGTGTGAGAAAGCCATCAAGGAGACCACACCTCTGTTCAAATGAAGAAGCACCAGTAACCACAACAACCTCCGCTTACTCCCCTCCATGTCCACCTCTGGCCCCTCTCTACTATCCCCTCCCCCAGACCCTCCCTACCACTGGTGGTCATTGAGGTAGAGCTCAGTGTTGCCAGATTGGGTTATTTTTAAACCCCCCCCAAAAAATGGGATGCAAGAAAACAAACCCAGCCCACCCAGCTCACAGACCAAGCTGTTAAAATGTGGCTACTTTTTAGTGGATTGAGCAGGATTTTGGTTCTGATTGTGCTCGAAAGTGTCAATAGAAAACGGGCAACAATAGTGGAGCCATACCGGCTTTGGGATGGGGAAGAAACCCAGCCAGCCTCCGAGCAGCCTGAACCAGCCTCTGTTTAACCCAAAATATGGTCCTATATGTTCCTTTAAGAGTGGAAACATCAGATTTGTTCATGTTTAGCCTCTGGAAGACTGAAAACTGCTGAACAACAACATGCCTAGCTCTGGAACGCAGGCCTAGTGGTGCTAGGATTCTACACTGATTTAGTTAGCTCTTCATGAGAGAAGAGAGAAGACAGAGGGAAAGACAAACACAGAGGAAAGAGAAGAGGAAGGTGCTGGTACTTTGGGCGACGATGAGAAGTTGTGTCGTTTGCTGAGGTGCCAAGATAATTCACTGTTGAACAGTAGAGGACTCCCATATACTACTGCATAACTGATTGATCTCTGCTGCTAAGAGGCCCACACTCTCACACACACAAAGTACTTACATAGAGCTTAATGTACCCTTCGGGGTCATGCACCGCATGCCCTGACTAGACATGTGCAAACCCGCGCGCACACACACAGATTTACTGGCTCCCTAAAGGCCTGATAAAACCCTGTCTGCATGACCTCACTTCCTGTCGCTACAGCCAGAGGGGGGATGGATAGACAGTAACCCGCTGAGGGTAGAGGAGAGGAGGACACACACATTTCCACTTGGGGTGTTTTACTGGCTGGGAATCTGCCCCCCTGACCTTTCCCATATCATGCTTTAGGGGAGGTGGTCTGATCCTGACCTGTGACTCCCACATTGGCCCTCGAACAAATTAAATCAATTTGGAGGGGTTTTAATAATGTTTTCCATTCCATCTATCTATATACCAGTTATAAAACTGAACCTCAACTCTGTCTCAATAACAGTTCCAGCGATTTTAAGGACGATGACTTAATGTCATCACATCAGACTTCCAACTTCTATCCATTGTTGCTTAAATCATCCTTCAATATGAATTCATCTTAAATAGTAATTTGCCTGTTGATGTCTGCCTTTAAATTATAGTATGGCTATGTAGGGAAATGCCTTTTTGAAACGCCATTACTCAACCTTGTGGGGGTGAAGCTAGTTTTAGAAGATACATTTTCAGCGGACAACTTTCTCCTTTAAAAACGGTGCAATGTGCCGAGGAGTGAGGAAAAACCTGGCCACATTTCCTGGCAAACCCTTGGAGAATCTACTCCTACATGGACCATGACTTCACATCAGTACTCAGCAAAGCTGCACTGATGAAAATGGTCAGACGGTAATTACTACGAATGGCTTCTTCAAACAGAGAAGATGACAGAGGTACCCGGGAGGCCAAGGCCAGACTCAGCGAGATGACTGAGCACGTAGGATGCATCCCAAATGGCACCCTATTCACAGTGAACTCCTTTTGACCTGTGCATTATATAGGGAATAGGGGGCTGTAGGAGCTATTTATCATGTTTGTGTTATACTTATTTCATCCCTATACTTACCTGTTTAGCACCTGTTTTACCCTCCGAACGGCCTCAATTCGTCATCGCATGGACTCTACAAGGTGTCAAAAGTGTTCCACAGGGATGCTGGCCCATGTTGACTCCAATGCGTCCCACAGTTGTGTCAAGTTGGCTGGATGGTGGACCATTTGGGTGGCGGACCATTCTTGATACACATGGGAAACTGTTGAGCGTGAAAAACCCAGCACCGTTGCAGTTCTTGACACATTCAAACCGGCACCAACTACCATACCACGTTCAAAGGCACTTCAATCTTTTGTCTTGCCCATTCACCCTCTGAATGGCGAACATGCACAATCCATGCCTCAAATGTCTCAAGGCTTAAAAATCATTCTTTAACCTGTCTCCCCCCTTCATCTACACTGATTGAAGTGGATTTAACAAGTGACATCAATAAGGGATCATAGCTTTCACCTGGTCAGTCTATGTCAAGGAAATAGCAGGTGTTCCTAATATTTTGTGCTCTCAGAGGATAGGGAATAGGGGGGTATTTCAGACATAAACCAAGCCAACAACATGCACCAAAGATCTGGTTACAAGGATAATGTTTATAATGTGACCCCTCTGCTTGCCCCTCTTCCTCCCTGGTGTCTGTCTGGACGCCTCTTCTTTGTCACTGGATCCTGGATGAATATAGCCCACTAATGAGGACTCCGACATCTACCCCCCACAGGAGTTATATTACCACTCAATCTCGGGGGACTGTCCCATAAGAGACAGACGGTGTATCCCTTTCAGTATCCATGTAAACAAACATGTAAACAGTTATATTGTTACCCAACATGAAATGCGCATCTCAAGTCTCAGGAGTTAAAACAACTTGAAACTTTCGAAATGCTTGTCTTCACCATCTCCACTTTCCATCTATCATGGTGTACTTAACAGTTTAACTCCTCAGCCTGGCCTCAGAGCCGCACAAAAGACATTCACTTCTAGGTTAAAAAAATAAAAATAAAAAACTCTTTAGAAACTGAAGCCTCTTATGGTCTAACTTGCTGCTGAGAGTTCATACTCTTACTCACATTGGCCCACAGAACATAACGATACTCTGACGCTTGTTTTTATGATCAAACGTCATGTTTAGCTGTTGAAAGCCGTATGAATCATACCATAGCCACTTACACAATGTTTCAACATGAGGGGAAAAAAGTCCATGCATGTGTCTTTCACATGACATCATCTCTTCCAAGCTGCTGCTTGCAATTATACCTTTCATTACACACTTGGTGAGGTCAGACCTGGGTTCAAATATAATTGGATATATTTTAAATGACTTTAGCTGCCTTTGATTGAGCTTGCATGGCGCAAAAGGAACCAATAGAACAGTCACAAAACTGTGAAACCCGCCCCATCTGGTACTCCAGGCCGTAAAGGACTCCCACATCTACAGAACACTCAGAGTGGATCCTGCTGAACAACTAGCAGTGAGTAAGGATCGGATGTTTAAACAGAGCACAGAGGGGATAGAGCGCAACTAGACATGCCTAGCTCTGGAACGCAGGCCTGGTGGTGCTAGGATTCTACACTGATTTATTTAGTTGTTAAATGAGAGAAGGGAGAAGACAACAGAGGGAAAGACAAACACAGAGGAAAGAGAAGGGGGAAGGTGCTTGTAGTTTGGGAGACGGTGATAAGTTGTGTCTTGTTTGCGGAGGTGCCCAGATACATGTGTCTTTCGCATGATGTCATCTCTTCCAAGCTACTGCTTGTATTTATACCTTTTATTCCACGCTTGGCTAGACCTGGGTTCAATTCAAATTTGATATATTTTAAATTAATTTAGCCGCCTTTGATTGAGCTTGCCTGGTGCAATGAAACCAATAGAACAGTAGCAAAACTGTGAAAACCACCCATCTGGCACTTCAGGCAGACTAAAGCAAAACACTAAGTATTGGAAAGACTTCAAATAGTATTTGAACCCAGGTCTGGGTGAGGCCAGTTCAGGCAACATGACCCAGCCCAGAGATGTGTGGATAAGCAGCACTGGGAAAGGAGGATCCTTTGGCTGGGACTGTGTTCAAATCTCTATGTGTTACACAATATCTGGCCAACAATGCTATCCTGAAACTTCACAACAGGTCTGAAAACTGAATTAGGCCGGGGCATTGAGGGTAGCCAGGTTCACTCTATCTTCTATAGACTGCATAATAAGAGCACAATGTTATTTTGTATTTAGAACATACAGTAAAGAGTAGAAAATGGTCCCAGCAGACACAGGCTGGAAGTTGAGTTGGGAATAGGAAACCGCAGGATTACTCGTGGGGAGAGAGGGCAATGAGTATTGGGTTATAAGAGAACAGCCACAGACAGATGAACGCAGGCAGACAGAGACGACGGACGCGCGCACACACACACATCTTTCCACTTGCTCTGCATGGATGGTGATTAAGTTAGCGCCAGTTAAAGTGTATGGACTGCGATTTGGTCACAAGGCCTGGTAAGCTACTCCTGGTGTCTCTTGAGTTCTGACATTCAGTGGCCTTTCCCTGGTCTTCACCTCAACATTACACCATTCTAGCTTTCCATAGGTCTGCAGGGAGACAACATGGCGACAGGGTCACTACCTGTCACATAGAGGGCAGACGCGCACCTTGTGTGTGACATGATGTTCAAACATACACAAGTTGATGAAATGAGACAAAGGCAATGGAAGGGTAGGGAGAGGACGGTCAGTCTGTCAGACACACAGAAACATAGGGACCAAGGCACAAGGGGACAGAAATGAGACAAAGGCTATGGCCAGGCCAGACGTATGAAAACAGTTAAGGATACTAGAAGCAAGTTCATTTTATAAGGGGAGGTAAAAATGCTGTGGCTTTTTGTACACATGACGTCTGCAGCCTCTTATAAACACTGAGGTCTTATCCTGAGCAAATTGTTTATTTAGTGTAACAACATCTGTGCATTCGAAGGGATTGCACAAGCAGCATAACTGAGCTCAAGCGAAACTGCTACTGTGCCTGTGGACTTAAACTAGACCTGACTTGCCCTTATCTCAAAAAACTGGCCAAGTGATGTTCAATGAAGTCAGTTTAATCCTAGCCAACTGGCACAACTCCTACTGTTTCTGTTCCCTTCCTATTGGCCTGTTTGCTGTTGTTTAACCTTGATTTCACCCTCCGGTAAAGCTACTCTACCAGCACATTTACCATCATTTACCTTAGTGTTGTTCTCCCAGAACAAGCTTTACCCTCCACCAGCAGGTTCACAGGTGGCTGCTTTGGAGAAAAGCCAAGTCTGGCACTGCACTGGAAAACAAGAGCACCGTTTCTTCTGCCTTAGCTTTCATTTTCAAGCCTCCATCTACCTTCTTCCACCTCCCAGTGAGATCTTGTGCCGTTTGTTTTCCATTGACATACGTGATCAAGCCAGGGGCCACACCACACGCACTTTCAGTAACAGCAGAGAGGCCCCATGGTAGACTGTTTGTAGACAGGGGACCAGGGATGAGGGCAACTCAACAGCCCTTCCATCTGGTCCCATCTAAACTCTGTTTATCCTTCTGGCAAATGTTTATACCTGACAGACTGACTCCTCCGGTCGTGTTGTCTTCTGTATACTTATCTGTTTATTTGGATCCCCGTTAGCTTTTGCAGAAGCAGCAGCTACTCTTCCTGGGGTCCACATAAAACACAGAACATGACAAGTAACAAAGCATTGATAGACAAGGAATGTCACACACATTTAAAATACAATTATATACAAACGTTGCAACAAACAAATAATACAAACAATAAAACAGTGTGTGTTTGCATGTGTCCTCTCTCACAGTCCCCTCCGTTCCATTAGTTGTTTTTAATAGGTAAATTTGCTGTGTTTGCTTGAGTAATGCGATCATGGCTCTTTGGAAAACTATGCGTTGCTGTGAATTCGTTTTGGACTTGGGGACTGTGAAGGGACCCCTGGTGGCATGTATAATATAATATATAATATAATAATAATAATATATGCCATGTCTTGTGGGGTATGCATGGGTGTCTGAGATGAATGTTATTTGATTATGCAGACAATTCTGGAAGTTTCATCACAGTAATATTTCTGCTAAAAACTTGGAGAGAAGCAGTTAAATCGCTCGTCAACCCTCAACCAGGAAAGACTGACATGCAGGGTGTTGATGTTAATTCTGTATGGGCAAGGCGTGCTGCTCTGTTTTGAGCCAGCTGCAGCATTGCTAGGTATTTCTTTGTTGTACTTGACCATATTACCAGACGGTAATCAAGATGGGACAAGACCAGTGTTTGAACAACTAGTACAGTTGATGTCAAAAACACAGAACATATTTTTAAAAACAGACATACCCCTCCCCATCTTCACAACAACTTTGTCAATATGACTTAATCATGATAATTGACCATCCAATGTTATACCTAGGAGTTTAGCTTCCTCAACAGTCACATATTTATGTAAAACACCAGTTGAGGTTTAGGTCTTAGAGAATGTTTTGAACCAAATATAATGCTTTTAGTTTTACATGCAAGACCAGTTTATTATTTAAAAATCACCCATTCTGATACGGACTGAATTCCTTTTTAGAATTTCAGTGCGCTCACCGGCTTTTGGTGCTGACATGTAGAGTGTGGAATCATACATAAAGCTAAAATTACTATGTATGTGGAAGACCTGTGGCAAATGATTTGTAAAAATAGAGAAGAGAAGCAGCCCAAGGCAACTGCCATGAGGGACACCACACTGTACATATGTTAGAGAAGCTTCCATTGGCGAACACTGTTTGGGTTCAATTGGATAAAGAACTCTCCAAACATGTAATGGCAGGTAATGTAAAGCCATAGCAAGTTAGTTTTCAATCAGAGCAATTTATGAACAATAACAAAAAAGGCTGCACTGAAATATAACAATACTACTCCAACTATCATATTTTTATCCATCTCTTTTAACCAATCATCATCATCAGAGTTAGTGCAGTACAAGTTGAGTGCCCTTCTCTATATGCATGCTGAAAGTAGTGTTTTCTGAAAGATAGTATTGTACTTGGTCAAACAATCCTCTCCATCAGATTAGTAAGAACAGGCAGCAAACTGATTGGGCAGCTGATAGAGCCACCAAAGGGTACTTTACTATTTTTAGGCAGTGGCATTACTTTGGCGTCCTTCCATGCCTGTGGACACACACACACTCCTTCAGGCTTTGGTTAAAGATATAGCAGATAAGGAATTTTAAATGATTCATACATTTGACTTTTGATACGTAAGTATATTTTAGCAATTACAATTACTTTTGATACTTAGGTATATTTAAAACCAAATACTTCTAGACTTTTACTCAAGTAGTATTTCACTGGCTGACTTTCACTTTTATTTGAGTAACTTTCTTTAAAAATGTATTTATACTAGAGGTTGACCGATTAATCAGAATGGCCAATTAATTAGGGCCGATTTCATGTTTTCATAACAAATTTGAAATATGTATTTTTGGTTACAGATTTGGCCTTTGTGTGTTTTTTTTACACCTTTATTTAGGGGAGTCAGTTAAGAACACATTCTTATTTTCAATGACGGCCTAGGAACGGTGGGTTAACTGCCTTGTTCAGGGGCAGAACGACAGATTTTTACCTTGTCAACTCTGGGATTCAATCTTGCAACCTTACAGTTAACTAGTCCACGCTCTAGCCACCTGCCTCTCATTGCACTACATGAGGTGCCTGCCTGTTACGCAAATGCAGTAAGAAGCCAAGGTAAGTTGCAAGCTAGCATTAAACTTATCTTATAAAAAACAATCATAATCACTAGTTAACTACACATGGTTGATGATATTACTAGTTTATCTAGCTTGTCCTGCGTTGCATATAATCTATGAGGAGTGATTTAACAAGCACATTCGCAAAAAAGGACTGTCATTGCTCCAATAACCATAAACATCAACACCTTTCTTAAAATCAATACCAAAGTATATATTTTTAAACCTGCATATTTAGTTAATATTGCCTGCTAACATTAAAATAAATTAACTAGGTAAATTGTGTCACTTCTCTTGCAGAGTCAGGGTATATGCAACAGTCTGGGACGTCTGGCTCGTTGTGAACTAATTTGCCAGAATGTTACATCAATTTTATTATGACATAACATTGAAGGTTGTACAATGTAACAGCAATATTTAGACTTAGGGATGCCACCCGTTAGATGAAATACGGAACGGTTCCGTATTTCACTGAAATAAACATTTTGTTTTTGAAATGATAGTTTCCGGATTCGACCATATTAATGATCAAAGGCTCGTATTTCTGTGTGTTGTTTTAATTAAGTCTATGATTTGACATTTGATTGAGAAATCTGACCGAGCGATGGTAGGCAGCAGCAGGCTCGTAAGCATTCATTCAAACAGCACTTTCGTGCGTTTTGCCAGCAGCTCTTCCCTGTGCTTCAAGCATTGCACTGTTTATGACTTCAAGCCTATCAACTCCCGAGATTAGGCTGGTGTAACCGATGTGAAATGGCTAGCTAGTTAGCGGGGTGCGCGCTAATAGCGTTTCAAATGTCACTCACTCAGACTTGGAGTAGTTGTTCCCCTTGCTCTGCAAGGGCAGTGGATTTTGTGGAGCGATGGCTAACGATGCTTCGAGGGTGGCTGTTGTCCATGTGTTCCTGGTTCGAGCCCAGGGAGGAGCAAGGAGAGGGACGGAAGCTATACTGTTACACTGGCAATACTAAAGTGCCTATAAAAACATCCAATAGTCAAAGATATGAAATACAAATTGAACAAGATATATGAAATATAAACCAAATTGAACATGTTTCATTATTTATTTGAGGCTAAATGGATTATTGATGTATTATATTAAGTTGAAATAACTGCTCATTCAGTATTGTTGTAATTGTCATTACAACAACAAAAATAAAAATAGTATTATATATTTTTTAAATCGGACGATTAAATCGGTATCTGCGTTGACAAAAAAAAAAAATCACACAATCGGTCGACCTCTAATCTATACTTATACTCTAGTATGACAATTGGGTACTTTTTGTACCACTGCTTAACAAGTGCATGCTTGTCAACAATTGGCATGAATCATTTTTGCAAATAAACTAGCTACACCTACATTATTGTTTTACAATCCCTTTGATGAAGTAGTATCTCCAAAACTCACCCGGGAACATTTACTGAAGGGAAGTTATCATCCAGATCTGTCTCTTTACTTTCCAAGTTTATATTCGATGGAGCCCTTCCGAGGGACTAAATATGTAACCAACAACAATAGTTGACTATAATAGACCTAGATCACAACCAATCCTGACCCTAGTATGACCCCAGATTGTGAATCATCATAGTTTACTGGAAGCAGATGCTCAGTTAGAACTACCCGTGGGTCTACTCGGTATATCTTTGAGCCCCCAGATCCCATTACAGCCCTTTCCACTGGTGGAGCTCTGAGCTGGGCTGTGTGCCGGAGCAGAGCCCTGGCCCTCAGCTGACTCCTGACCCACCAGGCACACAGCTTTACACTGGCTCTGCTCTGTGATGATAGCCTCTCCAGAGCCACACTTCTCCCCACGTGCCAACATTAGTGCCCAAAGGTATGGCTTGGGGGGAATGTACCAAGTGCCCTTTGGGAACAGCTGCCATTCCTGAGTGAAGTGTTTATGGTAAAGTTAACTATGTAGAAACAGAGATGGGGCTTTGGCACAGTATTTCTCCATATGTATGGTACTAAAGACTTAACCAAGATTACGCCACAGCCTCTGGAAACAGATTGGCTTTCAGCAGAAGACAGTGTCAAACTACATATTTTCAAAGTGTGTGTGTGCGTGGGTGGGGGGGGTCTCCATTTTTACTAATGCTCTCAGCTGTAGTTTGGCGACTTTGGGACTTTTGAGCATGCCGCTATACTGTTTTAAAATGGCAGACACCAGTGCTCGCCATAACCCCTGTATAGGCCACCAAAGCACTGCCACACTTTTTTTTTACTGATTTCTCTGAACTATTGTCTAGTGTCCTTGAGAACTATAATCAATTCATTATGTTGGGTGACTTAAATTTATGTTGACAAAGAGAATTTATGAATCTTTTGAGCTCTAGGGACATTATCCAACATGTTTTTGGGCCCACCCATAACTGCAGCCATACTCTGGACCTAATTATTACAAAGGGGCTTTCTATTGAACTCTCAACCTAGGACCAAGACACATGGAAAGGCAGCTTTTAGCTATTATGTCCCCAGCCACTGGAATTGCCTGCCAGAGAACCGCAGGGAGGCAAAAACTGTGGTCATATTTTAAAGAGCTCTTAAAAGACACCTTTTTAGCTATGCTTTTGCTTAGGGTGTTTTTTAGTCATTCAGCTTGTTATTCTTTGGTTTTCATCCTATTTACACTTGTGTAGTAATTATTTCAGTTTTTTTCTCTCCCTGTGAAGCACATTGTGTTGCATTCCATGTCTGATTTGTGCTGATTGGATTTGACATCACACACCTGTTAACTTAGTAGAAACCTCTAGAGCTAAAACAGTAAATGCAACAGCAATTATTAAATACAAATAAATAATACACATTTATATTCACAATCTCATCCGTGCCCTTGCTTTTAAATTTTAAACAAATCAAGTTCCTAGTGCATATTTTCATAGCATACATTATCATGCATTTTTATAAAATAAAAATTATTCCATGTCAAGTATTCGTATAGGAAAATTAAGCCACCTTACACAATCTCATCGTAGAGCAGTACTATGACCTTGTGGGATAGTCTCTCTAAACTGTCTTTTCTTACTTTTAATAATAGGAGATTCAGGGGAAACATTAACTCCAAAATAAACCATCTGATGGAGAAGTCCAGAGATGAAGAGAAGGACCACTCTGGATTGTTCTCTCAGTAGGGCTTGTGCTGAACAGGAGAGATACAGTACACACACAATGAGCAGGGAAGTCTCTCACAAACACCCACACGTATACAGTCATGTAGGGTTGTCAAGATACCAGTATACTACAACACCTGATTTTCAAAAAGGAAAACAAAGCAGACTAAATGCTATGGTCCTTTAAATAAATAAAAACTACAGTATGTCAAATGTGTGCTATAGCTTGGAAAAGAAACGTGATTCTGGGTGACAACATAAGGCTGCTTGTTTACAACATTAGGACTGTTTTCCTCAGGAAATGTAGTCAGCTTCATGTTTTGTTTCCTTGCCAAGATACCTCTCAGTATCGTAACGCTGGTATCGTGATAACCCTACAGTCATGCTACACACACACACACACAACCAAACCCTTAATATACTGCTCAGTTTACACACTGCCCCCCCATCCCACCTTCTCCAGTACATGTGTAAATATTGGACTACACAGTGCCTTGGGAAAGTACACACACCCTTTGACTTTATCCACATTTTCTTATAGTTACAGCCTTAATCAAAAAGGTATCTAATAAAACCAATTGCTCGGCAATCTACACACAATAACGCCAAAGTGAAAACAGGTTTTTACATTTATCTATTTTTTTAAAAACCCCAGAAATACCTTATGTAAATAAGTATACAGACCCTTTGCCAAGGGACTCGAAATTGAGCGCAGGTGCATCCTGTTTCATTGATCATCCTTGAGATGTTTCTACAACTTGATTTGAGTCCACCTGTGGTGAATTCAACAGATTGGACATGATTTGGAAAAGCACACACCTGTCTATATAAGGTTCCACAGTTGACTGTGCATGTCAGAGTAAAAACCAAGTCATGAGGTCGACGGAATTGTCCATAGAGCGCCAAGACAGGATTGTGTCGAGATACAGATCTGTGGAAGGTTAACAAAAAATGTCTGCAGCATTGAAGGTCCCCAAGAACACAGTGGCTTCCATCGTTCTTAAATGGAAGGAGTGTGGAACCACCAAGACTCTTCCTAGAGCTGGCCAACCGGCCAAACTGAGCAATCGGGGTAGAAGGGCCTTGGTCAGGGAGATGACAAATATCCCGATGGTCTCTCTGACAGAGTTCCTCTGTGGAGATGGGAAAACCTTCCAGAAGGACAACCATCTCTGCAGCACTCCACCAAATCAGGCCTTTATGGTAGAATGGCCAGAAGAAAGTCACTCCTCAGTAAAAAAGGCACATGACTGCCCATTGGAGTTTTCCAAAAGGCACCTGAAGACTCTCAGACCATGAGAAACAAGATTCTCTGATCTGATGAAACCAAGATTGAACTCTTTGGCCTGAATGCCAAGTGTCTCGTCTGGAGGAAACCTGGCACCATCCCTACGGTGAAGCATGCTGGTGGCAGCATCATGCTGTGGGGATGGTTTTCAGAAGCAGTGACCCGGGAGACAAGTCAGGATCGAGGCAAAGATAAACAGAGCAAAGTACAGAGATCCTTGATGCAAACTTGCTCCAGAGCGCTCAGGACCTCAGACTGGGGCGAAGGTTAACCTTCCAACAGGACAACGACCCTAAGCACAGACAAGACAACGCAGGAGTGGCTTCGGTACAAGTCACTGAATGTCCCCCGAACTAACGTCTCTGGAGAGGCCTGAAAAATCGCTGTGCAGCAACGCTCCCCATCCTACATGATAGTCCTTGAGACGATCTGCAGAGAATGGAAGAAACTCTCCAATTACAGGTCTGCCAAGCTTGTAGAGTCATACCCAAGACCACTCGAGGCTGTAATCACTGCTAAAGGTGCTTCAACAAAGTACTAAGTACATTGTCTGAATACTTATGTAAATGTGATATTTCTGTAATTCTTTTTTTTTAAATGAATTTGCAACAATGTCTAAACCTGTTTTGATTTGTCATTATGGGGTAGTTAGTGTGTGTAGCTTGAGGGGCAAAAACTAAATCAATTTTAGAATAAGGCTTTAATGTAACAAAATGTGAAAAGTCAAGGGGTCTGAATACTTTCCGAATGCACTGTATATTTTGCCTTCCTGTATTATACTTATGCTAAAATGTTTTCTATTCTACTGCCATTTACTTTGTATGCTTATATGTTATTGTTGTAGAGAAAGAATCTGCAAGTAAGCATTTCGTTGGATGACGTATACCATGCGTATCCTGTAAATACTACTAATAAAACTTGAAACACACGCGTTAGGTATGAAGATGTACCCACCTGATTAGCTTTTCTTGCTGTAAAAAAAAAAACATTCAAGGGTTCAAAAGGTGAACTAGCAAGCAAACAATAATTAGCAATATCTCAATTGGGTGACCTCATTTAACAAGCTTAACCTGGCAATGACTGAAGGTAAAGGACAGAGTGTGGTGAACCTGAGACGCTCACCTGAGCTCAGGCGGGGTAGCATCACAAACAAAATGGCCACCATGACCAAGATGGATCCAAAGCCAAAGAACAACCACAGTGCAGCGTTCCAACTGTCATACTCTGATAAAACATAACATCCAAAGTTTCAGTCAATGCAGTTTTTTGTAGCATGCTCCTTTCATAGCATAATACAGTATATTGTGTAGGTACTGGGGCTGCCATCTAGTGGCCATGAATTGGTACTGCATACAATGTAGTACGTTCGGATTAATATTCCGTGAAGACTATATACATTGAGTGTTGGAAACATTAAGAACACCTGCTCTTTCCATGACATTGACTGACCAGGTGAATCCAGGTGAAAGTTGTGATTTCTTATTGATTTAACTTGTTAAATCCAGTTCAAATTAGTGTAGATGAAGGGGAGGAGACAGGATAAAGAAGGATTTTTAATCCGTGAGACATGGCTTGTGTATGTTTGCCATTCGGAGGCTGAACGGGAAAGACAAAATATTGAAGTGCCATTGAATGTAGTATGTAGTAGGTGCCAGGCGCACCGGTTTGTATCAAGAACTGCAACGCTGCTGGGTTTTTCACACTCAGTTTCCCGTATGTATCTAGAATGGTCCACCACCCATAAGACATCCAGGCAACTTGACACAATGTGGGAAGGGGGGTCAACCATTACAAAGGTGTTCTTAATGTTTGGTATACTCAGTGTGTATAAAATATGCTTCTGTAAATCTGCAGAAATGTGTATGAACGCATACTGTAACACTGTATGTAATAAGGTTTAGGGTATAAGGGGGTATAAGGTTTAAAACTCCATGAGAAGTTCCTAAAACACCTAACCTGTGACGATGAGGGTGAAGCTTTTGCGGATGGGCATGCGCTGGGAGCTGTGAGACACCCTGCAGAAGTACTTGGAGCCCGAGTCATGCAGGAAAGCGTGGAGCAGGAAGAAGGCCGACAGAGAGTAGGTCCCGTCCTGGTGGTGGCGGTGGCTGGAGTACAGGACAGTGTCCAGCTTCTCTGGTAGGAGGCCTCCACCTCCACCACTGGGCTCCCTGAACCACTCCATCTCCACATCCAGGGGGTAGTAGCCCTCTGCCTCACACACCACCTTCTGCTCCCCCCTGTCCACCAGGAAGATGGTAGAGTCCACGTTCAAGGACACGCGAGGCGGCTCTGAGGGGCGATGTCAGAAATGACTGGCATTACAATGAGGATGTTGGCGGTATACACAAGGTGATAAAAATGGCAGTCCATGACACCTTTAACTGGCTATCATGGCATAGAGATGGACAAATTCATAAAAGTGTATACCATATCAGGAAGTGATAATAAAAGTAATTTGCTTATTCGTTCAATGAGCAAATGATGGCGCAAAGCTTCAACAACGAAATGTGTCTGCATCAAGTCCTGTGACCCCTAACCCCTCCACCTTACCCATGATGTGCAGAGTGATGTCATGGCTACCAAACAGCGGAGGCACTGAGACAAGGCAGACATACGTCCCCTCGCTGCTCTGCTTGGTGAGGGGGAGCGTCAGGGATGCGTTGCCTCTACCGATGGCGTTAAGCGGCACCCCGCTCCCCTTCGACTGGCCCGAGCGGCTGGAGTGGCTGAAGAGCGTGGTGCGTTCGCCGTGTCGTTGCAAACGCCATTCCACTGTCAGGTCAGCTGCCTTGTGGTCCACGTCAAACTGACAATGCAGGCTCTGTTGCTTCACTAGGCCCACCCGCACAGAGGGAGAGCGGGTGAGGACTAGCATCACAGCTACAAACAGGTCACAGTCAAGGCAGGGCAGGAAGGGGGTGCAGAGGAAGGAGAAATTTAGAAAGAGATTATAGCCAGGGTCTCATTCTGATGCGTCTGACTTACACATACAATACAGTATATGTGACTCAGACTTTTAGGAGAGAGAAGTATTGGACAATTTACCTAACATTTTTACTCATAGATATACAAATGCCTAAATCAAATAAACAAGGGTATAAAAGGAATAACTGACACACAGTACCAGTCAAAAGTTTAGATACACCTACTCATTCAAGGATCCCTTTATTTAGACTGCTTTCTACATTGTAAAATAACAGCAAAGACATCAAAACTATGACATACCATATGGAATCACGTAGTAAGCAAAAAAAAGTGTATATTTTATATTTGAGATTCTTCAAAGTAGCCGCCCTTTGCCTTGATGACAGTTTTGAACACTATTGGCATTTTCTCAACCAGCTTCATGAGGTAGTCACCTGGAATGCATTTCAATTAACAGGTGTGCCTTGTTAAGAGTTAAATGTGGAATTTATTTCGTTCTTCATGCGTTCGAGCCAATTAGTTGTGTTGTGACAAGGTAGGGGTGGTATACAGAAGATAGACCTATTTGGTAAAAGTCCATATTATGGCAAGAACCGTTCAAATAAGCAAAGAGATACGACCGTACAGCACTACTATAAGACATGAAGGTCAGCCAATACGGAAAATGTCAAACTTTGAAAGTTTCTTCAAGTACAGTCGCAAAAACCATCAAGCGCCATGAAACTCATGAGGACCACCACAGGAAAGGAAGACAGAGTTACCTCTGCTGCAGAGGATAAGTTCATTAGAGGTACCAGCCTCAGAAATCGGCAATTAACTGCGCCTCAGATTGCAGCCCAAATAAATGCTTCAGAGTTCAAGTAAAAGAACCATCAACATCAACTGTTCATAGGAGACTGCGTGAAGCAGGCCTTCACGGCTGAATTACTGCAAAGAAGCTACTACTCAAGGACACCAATAAGACGAAGAGACTTGCTTGGGACAAGAAACATGAGCAATGGACATTAGACCAGTGGAAATCTGTCCTTTTTTGAGATTAGACATTATTGGTTCCAACCGCCGTGTCTTTGGGAGACGCTGAGTAGGTGAACGGATTATCTCTGCATGTGTGGTTCCCACCTAAAAGCATGGAGGAGACGTGTGATGGTGCTTTGCTGGTGACAGTGTCAGTGATTTATTTTGAATTCAAGCCACACATAACCAGCATGGCTACCACAGCATACTGCATCGATACGCCATCACATCTGGTTTGCGCTTAGTGGGACTATCACTTGTTTTTCAATAGGACAATGACCCAAAACACACATTCAGGCTGTGTAAGGGCTATTTGACCAAGAAGGTGAGTGACGGAGTGCTGCATGAGATGACCTGGCCTCCACAATCACCCGACCTCAACCCAATTCAGTTGGTTTAGAATGAGTTGGACTGCAGAGTGAAGGAAAAGCCTCCAAGTGCTCAGCATGTGGGAACGCCTTCAAGACTGTTGGAAAAGCATTCCAGGTGACTACCTCATGAAGCTGGTTGAGAGAATGCCAAGCGTGTGCAAAGCTGTCATCAAGGCAAAGGGTGGCTTCTGCTAGGTTCTGATTATTAGAGTAAGAACTCGGACACTGAAAGCTCAAACCAAGCTTATTCTTCCTAAAGGATTGAACAGCTGAGTCGACAAAAACATTCACACCAGCACTAGTAACCCTTTCTCCTATGTGGAGTCACTTCCTACACATTGGAACAGCCAATGCATCTCTGTTGAGACACAAAACCCTTCAGTGAAATTAGTTCTTCCTCACCTCATCTGACCGGACCTCTGCCCCAAAGTGCTCACTCCTCCCCAACTCACGGCTGTCATGGTGACTGGTACCAGACTGTCTCTTCTCCTCTGAGGATCCCTGATGGCTAACAATAACATATCCTGACATACATTATCCGCTCTCCCTCAGTGACATGAATAAGTATATTTCCATTCTCAGAACCAAACACTACTTTGAAGAATCTAAAATAGATTTGTTTATCACTTTTTTGGTTACTACATGAGTCCATGTGTGTTATTTCATAGTTGTCTTCACTATTATTCTACAATGTAGAAAATAGTAAAAAAAGAAAAACCCTTGAATGAGTAGGTGTCCAAACTTTTGACTGGTCCTGTATGTTACAGACTAGAGCAGTGCTTCCCAAGGTGTGTAGATATTTGCCCTAGCACTAACACAGTTGAATCAACTAATCATCAAGCATAGTATCAAAAATAAAATGTGCACCAGGATTGGAAAGCACTGGACTAGAGTACAGCCTACATCTACTGCAGAAGTGTCAAACTCATTCCACGGCTGGCCGAGTATCTGCAGGTTCCCCCCCCCCCCTTTCAATGAAGACCTAGACAACTCAGGGAGGGGAGTTCCTTACTAATTAGCAGTGGTGGGAAAAGTACCCAACTGTCATTCTTGAGTAAAAGTAATGATACCTTAAAATACAAAAATGACTCAAGTAAAAGTCACCCAGTAAACTCTAAAAAGTAAAAAAATATTTGGTTTTAAATATACTTAAGTATCAAAAGTATAAATAATTTAAAATTCCTTATATTAAGCAAACCAGATGGCACCATTTTTTACATTTATTTACGGAAAGCCACAGGCAGACTCAAACATTCAGACATAATTTACAAACGAAGCATGCGTGTTTAGTGAGTCCGTCAGATCAGAGGCAGTAGGGTTGACCAGGGATGTTCAGTTGATAAGTGCGTGAATTTGACCATTTTCCTGTCCTGCTAAGCATTCAGTACTTTTGAGTGTCAAGGAAAATGTATGGAGTAAAAAGTACAATATTTTCCTAAGGAATGTAGTGAAGTAAAAGTAGTCAAAAATATAAAACAGCAAAGTAGATACCCCAAATAACAACTTAAGTAGTACTTTCAAGTATTTTAACTTAAGTACTTTACACAACTGCTAATTAGTGACCTTAATCAAGTACAAGGCTGGAGAGAAAACCCAGACTCCGCCCTCCGTGGAATGAGTTTGACTTGATCTACTGCATAAGAAATAGACAGAAGGAAAAGTCTGCATTTACTTGAAGTGGTTAGCGCCGCTCTGTCTGCGATGGCGGCCCAGTTGCTGTAGTGTGCCTGGCCAGGTGTGGGCGTTGCAGGGGTGTGTCTGAGGAAGCTGGTGATGATGAATACGCCGCCCGTGTGCCGTATGGTGCAGGTGAACCAGACGTCATGGTCCTGGGCTCCTAAACCTGGCCAACGCATCTGGAGGCCCTCTGTGTTGTACCTGCGGATCTCACACTGCAGTTGGTGCTCCACTACTCCTTCAATGTACTTCCTCATGTCCACCTTAGAGCCTGAACACACGGTTTGAAGCGCATTGTTGAAAGTGTTGAAAACAACAAACATTAACCAGTGAAGAACATATAACCAAATCTGACATTTGTTTAGCGGTTTCTCTCATTCACCTGTAACAAGGAAGGTGATCGTATTCGGGTTCAAAGCACTGTCCCCTGGATGGCCAAACTGCAGCCCAGCGTCTCTGTGCTGGTACTCGGTTTCAGCATGTCCCTCATCATTGAACGTTACACTTTCATCCACCAGCAGACAGGGCAGCCAAGGCACCTGTTCGAAAGACTGGATTCCTGGCACCTCTGTCAAATCGAGGAATACGTAGAATAAGCACTATAAGAGTTTAAAATGTAACTTCACATTTAAAAATCAATCATAATTATAGGCTAACAAACATAACGCCGAACGAGCACAACATTCCTGAAACCATCAGATTATAGAAATATGATAGCAAAAAAAATAAAGGTCATAAAGTAGCCTACCTCCACAGAGAAATAAACAGATAAGAATATTGACGTTTAAACTCATGTTACAAAACGGTCTTCTGGACATATC
Organism: Oncorhynchus keta; assembly: GCF_023373465.1. Lineage (NCBI taxonomy): Eukaryota > Metazoa > Chordata > Actinopteri > Salmoniformes > Salmonidae > Oncorhynchus > Oncorhynchus keta. Next base: position 40,292,544 of record NC_068421.1, read on the forward strand.
TTGCCCTGTGCCACTCAACTCGAAGAGCTTTCACTTTCATTTCAGACAACTTGATGCAAGTGACTAAAACAGAACCTGCACAATTGTGCAGCTGTCCGTAAGACACGTTAACATTTGACTTTTACAATGGCTTGTATTAGTAAAGTAATAATCAGATATGTGAATGAGGAAGAAAGTGTTAAAAACTACTAGGGAAAACAATATTAAAACCAAAACATGCTACTGCAACTAAACAACCCTCCATATACATCCATACCATGAGAGGCGCTGTAAAGTTAAAGTACATTTTGTCGCTCCTCAACAACAAAATCCGCCCACGTGACCTTGATGTAGAAGTAAGAAGACTTGTTTTGAGTGATCGAAAAACACGTTTCTTTCGTTGGTTTCTTGTAATATCGCATTGGAAAGTAAGTATCTAGTTACAGTATTAAACTTCTCGTTTTATTACAATTAGTAGAATATTTTTTTTTACACGTGCTCTTCGTTGTAGTTGGCTTGGCGTGGAATTGGGTCCAGCGTGGATGAAAGGATGCACATTTGAAGACTGAACTGCGCCTCACCCAAACAATGAATCAAGGTAGCAATGATTTGAGTTGAATGCATTGGCTTATAGTTGTAACATGTTAACTGTATGTATTTGCTGTATGTATTTGCTGAACTAGCTAGCTGACAATACACATTATTTACAGTCAGGTGTGAACTAAATGTATTTCAAGTCAATCACTGACAGTACCCCTTTTGATTTGAACTAAACGTAATTTTCCCTTTTGACCTGAATGGCAAAACATTCTAGAAATGTGCTCAAAGTTAACCTATTTTGCATACCATTTGACTTTTTCCACGTTATGTTACAGCCAGTAATAAAATTGATTAATTGTTCTCAATCTACACACAATACCCCATAATGAAGCAAAACCCTGTTTAGACACTTTTGCAAATTATAACTGAAATCGCTTACACAAGTATTCAGACCCTTACTCAGTACTCTGTTGAAGCACCTTCGGCAGCAAGTCTTCTTGGGTGACGCTATAGGCTTGGCATGCCTGTATTTGGGGAGTTTCTCACATTCTTCTCTGCAGATCCTCTCAAGCTCTGTTGGATGGGGAGCGTCGCTGCACAGCTATTTTCAGGTCTCTCCAGAAATGTTCAATCGGGTTCACTCCTGCATGGTCTTGGCTGTGTGCTTAGGGTCATTTTCCTGTGGAAGGTGAACTGTCACCCCAGTCGGAGGTTCTGTGTGTTCTACCAGGTTATCATCAAGGCTCCCTCTGTACTTTGCTCCATTCATCTTTCCCTCAATACTAACTAGTCTCCCAGACGCTTGGCTTTTGGGCCAAAAAGTTCAATTTTGGTTTCTTCAGACCAGAGAATCTTTTTTCTCATGGTACGAGAGTCCTTTAGGTGCCTTTTGGCAAACTCCAAGCGTGCTGTCATGTGCCTTTTACTGAGTGACTTCCGTCTGGCCACTCTACCATAAAGGCCTGATTGGTGGAGTGCTGCAGAGATGGTTGTCCTTCTGGAAGGTTGTCCCATCTGCAGAGGAACTCTAGAGCCTGTTCAAAGTGACCATCGGATTCTTGGTAACCTCCCGTCTCCCCCAATTGCTCAGTTTGGCCGGGCGTCCAGCTCTAGGAAGAGTCTTGGTGGTTCCAAACTTTTTCCATTTAAGAATGGAGGCCACTGTGGTCTTAGGAACCTTCAATGCTGCAGAAATGTTTTTGTACCCTTCCACCAGATCTGTCTCGGCACTCTACAGACTATTCCTTCGACCTCATGGCTTGGTTGTTGCTCTGACTTGCGCTGTTTACTGTGGGACCTTATATAGACAGGTGTGTGCCTTTCCAAATCATGTCCAATCAATTGAATTTCCCACAGGTGGACTCCAATCAAGTTGTAGAAACATCTCAAGGATGATCAATGGAAACAGGATGCACCTGAGCTCAATTTCAAGTCTCATAGTAAAGGGTCTGAATACTTATGTAAATAAGGTATTTCTGTTTATTTTTAATATAGTTACAAACATTTCTCAACCTGTTCTTCGCTTTGGCATTATGGGATATTGTGTGTAGATTGAGGGATTTGTAAAAATGTAAATCAATTTTAGAATAAGGCTGTAACATAACAAAATGTGTAAAAGGTGAAGGGGGTCTGAATACTTTACTTGGCCCGCGACTGGAAACTGCGAGCTGACATTGGCCGGCAACTTGTGTTTCCTCCGGAGATCGCAACCACCACCCTAAGACCTGACATGGTGCTCTGGTCCCGTTCGCTCAAGAAGGTCTTCATCATTTAGCTCACAGTACCCTGGGAGGACTCAGTAGATGAGGCTTATGAGCGAAAGCATCTGCGCTATGCCGATCTAGCTGCCGAAGCACGGCATCCTGGAACACAGAAGTCCGACCAGTGGAGGTGGGCTGCAGAGGTTTTGTGGCAACATCTACAACCAGACTGCTTAGAGACCTTGGAATTAAGGGCCAGAGCCAGCGTTCGGCAATCAAAGCTGTATCGGAAGCGGCAGAAGGCAGCAGTCAGTGGCTCTGGATGAAGAGGAAAGACCCCAGCTGGGCCCCGAAGTGAGAGGGCCAGGAGGTATGCGGTCAACAATGCTTGACTCAGGGAGGACGCCCCTGCCATGCATAGTCCCATGGGATGTTGGCTATCATCAACAAGGCAACTCCTATGACTAATTGGGAATGGGACGCAAGCGTAGGATTGATCACCCTGTCGCTGGCCGCCTTTGGGGAGGGTGTATAGTTCTGAAAGGCCGAAACACCCTTGGAACCAAAGGTACACTACTGACGATGCGCTCCCCAAATTTCACCACGCTCACTGTTCATTAACTCTTGGAAGTGCTTGCACAAAGGATAGTAACATCTCATCCTGTGTTCTTGGAATCTGAATCTGAATGCCCTGTATATATTCATCACAGGGGGTGGGGGGAAAAAAATGGTTGATATTGATATGACTTAAAAGTTTACAAACAGGGTTGTCAAACTATTGTATAATTACTTAAACATTTCTTTAATAATAACTGTCATTTAACCTTAAACATCAACTATCAAAAATCGTGTTAACTTTGATTTGTCATATTCACACGTTGTAGCTTAGACCCCTTTTTACATCATCTGAGGTTGTCTTGTGACTGCCATCGGTTGAGACACAACGTGCTCTTGAGTACAGGGTGGGTGTCATGTTTTGGCTGATAAATGTACTCACAAGTTGACATTTCAACTTACAAATGGTACCACAAAGATGGTTGGAAGTCCACACATAGAATGTTGATTTGAATGGGAATATCTGTTTTTAAATTCTACTCTTAATCTTCCAAAGGAAACCCATTGAAATCATAGAAATATAGACAATAGAATATATATGACTGTTTCAAGGTTCTACACAGGATTTTTATTAAGAATGTATGCATTGTAAATTTCAGAAAATGTCCAAAATATATTTGCAGTAATAGTGGAATGGTGTGTTTCACAGTATTACTTTTGCCCTCCAGTGTTGGGATTGGCTATGATATTTGTATATTGGTTTCCTCCTTCCTGAATGGCATCTGATTTCAAAACGGGAAAGCTGTTTTGACTTTGTAGCTGTGTTAATCAGGTCAAGTGGTAAATGTAGAAATCACTGTCATTTCCTGATTGCTAAAATTCTACACTGTTCGCTCAGTTTCAGAAAACAAGCACTGAATAGTGTAGGGAATCGGTGTACCATCTAAATCGCTGTGTATTATATTCTTAATAGCAATAAAATGTCTTTACGGCTGTTTGAAGCTGATGGACCCAAACCGAAAGTAAAAGGCTGGAATGCAATTCTCTGCCATGTTACGGGGAAATGGGATGCGGTGGAGGAAATTTGTTTTGAATGCAGCCAAGTGCTGTTGCAAATCACCAAGCTTCCACATAGGTGCTACACCTGTAATTTCACCCCTATCAGTTGACATTTGAATGTGGGTGGATCGGAAGGTAGCCTAGTGGTTAGAGCGTTTGACCAGTAACTGAAAGGTTGCAGTATCGAATCCCCGAGCTGACAAGGTAAAAATAGGTTGTTCTACCCCTAAGCAAGGCAGTGTTTCCCAGGCACGGAAGATGTGGATGTCGATTATGGCAGCCACCCGCACCTCTGATTCAGCCACCCGCACCTCTGATTCAGCCACCCGCACCTCTGATGTGGATGTCGATTATGGCAGCCGCCCGCACCTCTGATTCAGAGGGGTTGGGTTAAATGCGGAAGGCATTCACTTGTACAACTGACTAGGTATCTCCCTTCGTGATAGTAATCAGAAGTTCAAATTTCAATGGTGTAGCAGCTAAACTGCAGTGGTCTGAAGGATAGGTCCATGCTAAGAATTATATTTATATGATTGAAATGACACTCACCCTGTATTCAAAAGCATGTGTCTCAACCGAAGCTTGCACCCCTATTTGTAAGCTTTTTGAATGATATCAAACTCAACCGTTTATCATTTCCAGTGATGAAGACGTGGATGTCTCGTGGTATGGTGGGGAATGCAAAATGGGTCAGCTTTAAACAAACACCTTTTATCTCTGGAATGTTCTGGAATTCTGTTATAAAAAGTAACTTTCAGACAACTCCTTCCATGGGCAAACATGTATGCAAAGTTTTTTTAATCAAAGAGGATCTGTCAAGTGACTCAACTCAAATGGTTTTGGCCCCGGCAACCTGGTTTCTGTACTGAACTAACTACTCTGTAGTCTACTCTTGTGTTCATGCGTTCTTACTCTTCTGCCTGTGCTTTCAGATTCCTGGCTGAGCTGTGAGAAGACTGCCATTCTCCAGGGAGGCTTTCTGTTGGCCAACAGATTGTGCCAGCCAGCGTCACTCAGTGCCCTGCAGAAGGAGGACTGGAGTAAGGTTGGCCACCCAATTCTACAGGCTGTCAGAGAAATATGTGGGCAGGAGCGAGGTAGCTGTCTGAGCAGTGTTCACTGGAAGAAGAAAATCATCTGCGTCTTATGGAGCAAATTACTGGGGCGGGAGAGCGAAGAGGACATTGAAATCGGCTGGAGGGGGAATCCATTCTTCTCTCTGCAGAACAGTCTACCTGATATTAACCGAACAGTGATGTTTGAGCTGGTCAAGTTGAAAGGCTTCTCTCAGATCTACGCCCAGCTGCTTTTGTGTCTGCCGTCGTCCCACCTGAGTTCTGAGCTAGAGAAGCTAGTTCAACACATCACCCGTAACAGCACTGAGGAGGACGTCCGCGTCCTGCTGGAGGTGTGGTGGGAGCTGTGGAAGGGCAGGGAGGGAAGGCAAGAGGATGACCTAGATACGGTCTTTACTAACCAGTGGACCCGCCTCCCCAACACCACTGGCCTCTCGCCTCATGCTGCCAAAAGATTCAAGTCAAACCCAGATACCCCAGCACCATCCACCAATGATGTGCTGTCCATTCTTTTTCATGCTCTGGAGGAGGTGAAAGAGCATCTGAGCACCTCTGACCTTTGCTACCGTGCCCTATCCAACTGCCTCGACTCCCTGTACACCTCACATCTGATAGACCAAGCTATCATCCTCCCAGCTGAGGTGCAACTTCAGAGCCTGAACAGTGCGGTGACTGTCAGAAAGAGGCATGCTGGGATAGAGAAGTTTGATCTGGTCCAGGTGATAAGCGAGGCCCACAGTGACCTGAGGGCAGCCCACACACCCTCCCAGTTTAAACCCTGTGGAATGACACTATTGCAAGCACTGCAGACTGTCTCACAGCTCACTCAGACCTGGGAGAAGAGAGGGCTGCTGGAGATGATAGACAGCTGTGACCCCAGTGTCTTGGCACGCCGTCTGAAAAGCTGTCTGGCCAGAGTGCTCGAGTCCCTAGAGGAACTTTCCATGTCTGAGACCATGGATGAGGGTGAGCGCCAGACACTGAACAATGTGCAAAGCACTTTTAGAGGCTTGTTAGTCTCACTGTCCTTCCCCGACACAGAGAGCAATGCTGGGGAAATGGCCCACATTGCCGTAGCCATCATTAACCACCGCTTGGAGGGCTTCCGAGATTTCACTACTCTATTTGCAACTGAACTGAGCTGGTCCCTGAATGTGGAGGAGTGGATCAGCTGTCTGGAGAGAAACAAAAACGCATTCCAGCGAAAGGACATTGTAATGAAATTAGTCTCCACTCTCATTGCAAAGTGCCAAATAGATACTGAAGAAGTAGAGCACTGCAGAAAGCTGAAGGACATTATTGTGAACATTTTCGCAGAGCTCCCCTTAGCTGAGAAAAACACAACATTAGCGGAAATGCTAACCTGCTCCAAGAAGGGTCTCCAGAGCTCTCTGCCCCAGGCTGTGACGGAGGGCTTTAGTGAGGAGCTCAACATGGCGTTCAACTGCATCATCCAGGGTGGATCGGCGCAGAAGAACCTCAGCTTGGCTGTGGCCGCCATAGCCCGCGTGGCCTTTCAGAACCCCGAGGCCACCCTGCGTCGGTGCTGCCATCTAGCGGTGGTGAACCATGGGGCCCACAGCCTCCTCTCCAATATACTCCAGCAACTCCCAGGGCTGAGGGGGGGTGCCACCGGTTGCACAGAGGGGACGGGCAGCTCTGCGGGGAGCTTACTGTGCAGCTGTCTTCAAGATACTGCCATGACTAAACTGTCCTCGGCTAAGGAGGAGGACCAGTTCCTGCACTTCCTGGTTGCACTGATGCAGCCGAGCATTTCCGAGAGCGGACAGAGTTTCCTGCACCCTGAAGAGGTTGTGTGTGCCTTCGTCCTGCCTCACCTCTCCCCCTCCTGCTCTAGCACCTGCAGCCTGGAGCTGTGCCTGCGTTTGCTCCACTCTGCATTTTCTCTGGATTTCCAGGATGCATCTCCGCACTGGGTCATGAACTGCTCCCCGTTCCCCCTCCTCTGCGTCCTCTGCCAGCTCCTGAACGAGGGCTGCGGGTGCTGGGAGCTTCCTGCAGAGGGCGCACCACGTCACTTATCCATGGAGTCCAAGGTGCTGCTCGTCACTGTGCTGACTGCATTGGGCAAGGTGGTGGGACGGGAGGTGGCCTCAGCCCCCAACTCCTGGTCCAGAGCCCTTTTCTGGCTCTACAATAAGGTGGAGGCCCTGGACTGGACTGTTCGCTTCCACCTGAAGGTAGTGTGGGGGGATCACTTCAAAAACGAGGTGCCGTCCTCACTGTTGGCTGTGTGCGAGCTGCCGGAGCAGGAGTGGTCTGGCCTAAAGTTGTCCCAGTATGGGCAGGGCACAGGGCTGCTGGCGTGGATGGAGTGCTGCGCTCTCTCTGACGAGGTTCAGGACACCATGCTGACCTCTCTGGCTCTGGACCAGCATCGGCCCGACGACGTCAACATGTTCAGCAAAGGCCTTCTGGTGGCTGTGACACAGACTCTACCCTGGTGCACCGTCGCCGAGTGGGGCAGGCTGCTGAGAGCCATGCGAGAGCTGCTCCGCTCAGGTCGTCTCCACGTGCCTTACTCTCTGGAGTATGTGGACTTTCTCCCCTTGCTGGACCTGCGGCCGTTCTCCTGCGAGCTTCGTCTGTCCGTGCTACTGCTGCGTGTCCTCCAGCTGCTCTGCGGCTCCAGCTGCAAAGACTGGCTGCCCGGCCAGGGCTGGGCCCACGTGGGACTGCTGTACGCCAGCGCCATGAGAGAGATCATAGACTCCCTGAGGGGAAAGCTTTCGCCATCTTCCTCAAACACCTCCATCAAAGACCCAAAAGAAGAGAGGGCAGCTACCACCACCGCCAGCCAGGAGGTGCTGTTTGTACTGAGCCAGCTCTTCTGCCATGTGCAGCACATTCAAGTGATGATGCCCGGCGGTCAGTGTGAGTCCCTGTTCCTGTGTGCCCTGGAGATCCTGACCCACTACGAGGCAGTACTGGCCGCACACCCCAGCTGCTGCTCCCACCTGGAGAACAAGAACACTCGCCACTTCTTCACCACCATCACAGACAACCTGGACAGCGCCGAGATGAAGGCTGTGTTGCATCAGAAAATTGCTCAGCTGGCATCTTCAGGTTGATGCACTTAAGACAGTGCTCAAATGAGGGTTTATTGTTCCCAGCCTCATACAATGTTCTGACCCAAAATGTACTTTTGAATAAAACTGACAAATTGCATGTATTTCAGTGGTTTATTAATCAAAACTCATTGAAACAAACTTTGATCATCCACACTAGGACACAAGACAGGGTTACAACTTGATCAAAATGCTTGGGCTTTCAGTGCTTATTTCATGTCTGTCAAATCTATTTTCTAGTGCAACATTTCATACTTAACTATGAAATAATTAATTGAAATATGTTGGATAGAAAGTTACCCTGATTAGTCATGATGTCACGCTTTCAGGTAGGAAAAAAAATATTTCTTGCACAAACTACATCGTATAACAGTGTCTGACCCCTGAGAATTTTTATAAATACCAGTCATTTTGTATTCATAGGCAGTTGCATGTCCTAAAATCCACAGACCATTCCTTCAGAGGCAACGATTGAAATAACTCATGGCATTGAGGGCAAAGGAAGCATAATTGACATGTTGCTAACCACAGAATTAGATGACACCTCTAATCTGTCTTTGAGCCATCTTTATGAGAAGGTTGACCCGTTGACCCAGTCTGACGCAGGTAGAGGCGATAGGCCTTGCGACACAGCAGCACAAACCAGTAGATCTGAGGTGCTAGTAAGGATAGGTTGGCTAAGTTGCAGTGGAGCTGTAGATGGAACGGCACTTTGTGGAAGGGAATGATGTACTGCTGACCATACACCCAGTACATGTAGGGGAAGAGCAGGATACGGCAGGTGAAGAAACTCAGCAGAACCATCACACCGTTGACTCTGTGAAGCCGTGAGTCATCTAGTCCCAACTACAGAGGAAAATATATGAATTGTTTAATTATTGTACACCGAGTTATAGTACAATTCATACCATGTTCAGACTAGCTAAAGCACAAATAAAAAACAAAGGGGTTTATGAATCTGGGAGTGGCCTTACCTGGATCAGAACCTTTCCTAATGAGACAAATGGAGTGCTGAATTCAGCCATGAAGAAACAGCCAATGAAGAAGTCTCCACCTAGACCGGTCCTGAGGAACTGAGGAGGGGGGGAAAAAAGCATGATATGAATATTAAAAACAAACTCATTGAGCACAGCCAGCTGTTGAGGATGACACGGTCGATTATCAATAACAAAAACTGGACTAGTCACAAATTTCAACTGCCGATGTAACGCATCAGACATAAAGTTGCTGTACAGTAATTGTGCTCCCTCACCAGAGTGATGGGCATAAAGACCGTGAGGAGGACCATGTGATGAAACACCAGCAGGGGATACCGGAGGAGGAACAGCTTGATGGTAAGGAGGGAGTGCTTCATGTACGCCTCGTCCCCTTTGACCTTTTGACTGTGGTAGTTACTCAGATACATGGCGTAGATATCAAAGGCCATGTAAGGGGCGCCAAACCACACAAATTCATTGGTCAGTCTGTGCCTAAAGAAGATGGTACATTAGGATCATGATGAAAGTAAGCACTTACGCTGGATTTTGTGTTAAAACTGATGATTTAACCAGTGAAACAAATAGAAATGTGGCCTTATCCTTTATCACTGAATCCTCTTCCTACACCCAATGAAACTGGAGGTTCAGGTAAAATATAAATAGGGCCGTGTTTTGGTTAATCATGTCACATGACCTGGAATTAAACATTTTTAAAAAAGGTCCCGAACAGTCACTGATTCCCATGTAAACTAACATTTTGAGTGACTAAAATAAAATCGCCCATAATTTGTTTTGGATAGGAATGCTAAACTCCCCCCATGGCTAACTACCAGGACGTTTGAAAAGACAGGCTGAGTGGGCGAGAAGCTTATATTCATGAGCCCGACGTTGAGTGACAGCTCTTTGAAACGCCCATGTCAAGCAACTTGAATGTAGTGTTGCAGTAAAATCATCAAGCAAATTTGGTGATACAAAAAGCAACTCAAACACTGACATTGTTTCAAATTTATATTTTGCTATACATCTTCCATTTCTCTTGTGAGGCGGTTCACAGCAGCACTGACACGTGTCGACTTGAGTTTTGAACGACCCTCCCGCTCCCTTTTTGTTCCATGCTGGCTGAAGACCTAGCTAGACAGTAACTAACTACAGACGAAACAAATATATTTGCCATAGATGAATAGGATAAACTTTTAATTATATTTTCGGAGACCCTACAGTCAAATTGACTGTTAATGACCTTAAGCTTTTTCAAAACTGTTTCCTTTTTTTACTATGAATAATGGAGAAACAGTTTCAGTCACGAAGGAAATAAACACAGCTAAACCCGGCAGATAATGAGACCACAGTGTTAAAATTGGGGCGGGGGAGTTGTGCTCAAGTTAAACTCTAGAGGACTCGTTGACGTGCTCTTGTTGTACATGTCAGTCTTTTCTATCAGTGTACTACGGCCTCTGCCTGCCCCCCCGCCTGCCCCCCCCAAAAAACTTGTTTTTAATGGCTCTGGTTGTAACAGAGAATCACTGGTTAAATTCCTACCAATCACTACACGTGATGATTGCTGTTTAAAAAGGAAATTATTTAAATATGAATTCTTACCTGTCAGACATCACATCATTGGAGGCAGTAGCAATTATGAACCCAACAATAGTAGCCAGAGTTGCATGGATGGAGGACAGCAACCTTGTGAAGAGATGGAATAGATGAGATGAGGCTATGCAAGTGCGCACAATTGGTTTTTCATTTGTTCTAATATTAATTTAAAATGGCAAACAAAATGTTATATTAATATATTGGTGCCAGGTAAAGTTATGTAGACAATATGGTACGTTAGTGATTATACATTTCTAGATAGGCTTCATTTAGTGTATTTTAATTCCATTGCTAATTTGGAAATACATTATTTTCAGATAAAGCATTTTTTCGGTTGCATGTACGTTTTTATTTGGACCCTTTTTGGAAGTCCATCTGTCGCTCAGTGAAACGCCATTCTTTGGTAAGTACCGAACGCATTTTGACATTATTAAGCTTGAAGAACGGGTTAATGGCAAGTTATATTGCTCTTGGTTTTAAAGGAGAATCGGCATCTTATTATTCTATGTCTCCTGTAAATCCAGGTTGCGGTTCAGTTCTGATATTTTTCTCCGGAGTTGTTGCGATAGAACTAGAAATCTGCTCACTGAAATACTTAGTGTCAATAACTAGTTAAGTCATTCAATGACAAGAACTGGCTAACTTATGCATACGGAAATAGTCGCACAATAAAGCCTACCTTTCGCTGACCACAAACACATCTGCATCATTCAAATTTTTGAAAGTGGATTCAAGCACTTTCCTGGATATGAAGAACAGTCCCGGGAAAAATACAACGCCACAAGCTAACATATACATGATACACTCGCATTAACCAGCTACACTGTCCAAATACGAGGAAGCAGGAAGCGAACCGTACTTGCATGCGTTCACCCCGAAGATGCAAATTAATAGTAGCTGAGCCTTTTAAGCTCAGGTACTATTCAAATAGTTTAGCATCTGACTGGAAGTGTGCGGAGACTTTCCTGTTTTTTCTGAGGAAACCTCCAAAATAAAAGCACACATTTCAAAACATTGCAATGTCGATTTCAAAATATATTACAATTAATCAATGACCATTTATTTGTATTGTGCTTATGAGCAAATTCAACAAGAAATGTATGAAAACAATGAGAAATATTTATGAAAACAATGAAAAATATCGTATAAAAACATTTTTAAGACTGGTTTACATTTTTTTTAAAGAACTGTGCAGAGATAAAAGCGAGGTTGGAAATACTTATAAATAGGATCTTTACTAGCCATATATTTTTTTAGGGTGAATGTCATCTAAATATCCAGCAGCGCTTCGTACTCTGCCTATTCCATTGCCCCCAATGCAATACACCAGGGGTGTTAAACTCATTCCACGAGGGCCTAGTGTCTGCTGGATTTTAGTCTTCTCCTTTCAATTAAGACCTAGACAATCAGGAGAGGGGAGTCCCTGACTAATCAGTGATCTTAATTCATCAATCAAGTACAAGGAGGAGCGAAAACCCGCAGACACTTGTCCCTCCTTGGAATGAGTTTGACATGTGCCATATGCAGTATATGGAAATAATTTGGTTAAAGATTTTTTTAAATTATTATTTGTGCCAAGGTTAAAGTGGGGTTAGAAGTAGTCAGTAATGTCTGTAGAATCTTGATTACACACACAATCTATATGTGACCCGATTCAGGAAACTAGGCTTATGTCGCAAGTCATGATTTCACATTTTTTTGTCAAAATGTTTTTTTGGAGGCAGAAATGCCTTCTTGAACATGTGAACTTTCATGTGCCTTAAAATCTAATTGTATGCCATATGTTAATACAAATAAAATGGTTAAATTAAGAGCCTAGTTGGTTTAGCCACAGAAAAAGTCTGAAACCTTCCCATGATTGGCTGAGATAATGAGTGGACTGCTCAAGCCGAGAGATGAGTTTGGATTGGTCTGCGGTGTAGCATCTTGTGTCTATAAAATGAGCTGCTCGTAATGTGTAGATAATCTTTTCTACCGCAGTTTTTTCTAAATATATAACATTAGCCATGAAGAACTGCAAATATGTTGCTACTTCTCTCAACATTGCTGCCCTGATTTTATCAGGTGCTATCGACAAAGGTAAGTGGGGAAAAGTTGTGATGGACCACTTTCTGGAGGACGATCGTGCCATGCTGACTCTCTGACTCTGAAAATGAATCAGACGATGAGGAAATCCCTGATTTAGGTAAAAACATTTTCATTGAAGACATTGTAGAGTCTTCTGATGACCGTGATGGAGAAGAAATGGCGACAATCAACAATGTTGTCACAGAAGAATGCGTAGGGAGTCGAAAAGAAAACACAGAAGGCTGTTTGTATAAAACATGTCTCAGGATTACATCTTCAAATTAAGGGTAACCATGGCATCAGTGACAGAGCGGGGGAAAGATCTGATGATACTTATAGCATTGCACACTGTCAGTGTGAACCAGAGTGACTTACCACAACGGGCTAAACAAGCTGTTCAAACTAAACGGAAACGACAGAGGACGTGAAGCTTTTATCTATGTATATGCGTAAGAATCAAACATTGAACCGATTTTGGTTAACTTTAGCTAGCTATGAAAATCAGTTTGTATTGCTAATTAAAGCTGGCTGTTAGCTAGCCAGCTGGAGTTCGATGGCTGGCTTGCTAAGTTTACTCTGGATTGGGATTTTGGTAAATTTTTTAGCTAGCTAACTTTAACGTTACATGTCTAAACAAAAGACCCCAAGTTAAAGCTTGCTGTTATCTAGCTAACATTAGCGCCGATTAGATGGCTGGCTTGCTAGCTAACAGTAACTTACATGTGTGAAATGTGTGTAACGTTAGTATCTGGAATTTGTCTTTCAGCATCAGTACAACACGCCTTACTGCAAGACCACCTATTCAAGACCTGCAGTTGTCTCAGGGGTGCCCTACTGAACCAGCAAGCAAAGACATCAGGATGCATTACAACTTTGATTTTGCTCAACAAGTAAGCAACCTTTCCTCCTTTTATACTGATTAAGGATATAGATGGATGGATAGATATCCCAAAAAAATAAAAAATATGTATATGGGAGGCAGGAAAATACATTTCACTGAGCGGTGAATTGACAGGAGTGAGACAATTTAATTGTAATTTATCTTAATGTTCTTTTGTTGTTTGCAGGTGCACTATCCTTCTTACCCTATGCAGCCAGGTCCCATCTACTTTTTAACTCCTCGCAAGTGTGGCTTGTTTGGTGTCTGCTGTGAAGGAATGCCACAACAAGTCAACTACTTGACTGATGAAGGCCTGTCATGCAGCAAAGGCAGCAGCGCAGTCATCAACTACATGCACCATTTCTTCACCAACTACGGAGTTGGGGAAACACGTGGGGACCTGAATTGTGATAACTGCAGTGGCCAAAACAAGAACAAGTTTGTGCTCTGGTATTCTGCCTGGCGGACCATGCACAAGATCCACCACAGTCTGGACCTTCACTTCCTGATCAGAGGCCACATCAAGTTTGCCCCGACTGGTGCTTCGGCCTCATCAAGCAGCGCTTCAGAAAGACCAGAGTGAATACTTTGTCTGAGATGGTTGGTGTTGTGAAAGACAGCACAGTGACAGGGGTCAACATCCCACAGCTGGTTGGACTGGAGGATAGTACGGTGCTGGTGGAAGGCTATGGCTGGCAACCACACCTGACTCCGTACTTCAGGCCGCTGCCACAGATCAAGCAGTACCAGCACTTCAGGTGAATATAATTTTAATTGCATTGTAAGAGGTTATTCTTCTTATCTAAACTTGAGAGGTGAATTGATGTTGTGCAAGGTTTTAATGTTTTCACATTTTTATTTCCTGTTTTCCAGCTTTGATGCTCTGGAGCCTGGTGTTGTCGCCAAGGAGCGTTCAGTCAGGACCAGGTTTCAGCTGCTGCACAACGCTGACATCCTTCCTCCCATAGATGGTCTGCCTGTACAAGCACCACCTGGACTGGAGAAATCTAGACAAACATATACAGTGCCTTGCGAAAGTATTCGGCCGCCTTGAACTTTGCGACCTTTTGCCACATTTCAGGCTTCAAACATAAAGATATAAAACTGTATTTTTTGTAAAGAATCAACAACAAGTGGGACACAATCATGAAATGGAACGAAAACCTGATGGAGTCTGCAAAAGACCTGAGACTGGGACGGAGATTTGTCTTCCAACAAGACAATGATCCAAAACATAAAGCAAAATCTACAATGGAATGGTTCAAAAATAAACATATCCAGGTGTTAGAATGGCCAAGTCAAAGTCCAGACCTGAATCCAATCGAGAATCTGTGGAAAGAACTGAAAACTGCTGTTCACAAATGCTCTCCATCCAACCTCACTGAGCTCGAGCTGTTTTGCAAGGAGGAATGGGAAAAATGTCAGTCTCTCGATGTGCAAAACTGATAGAGACATACCCCGAGCGACTTACAGCTGTAATCGCAGCAAAAGGTGGCGCTACAAAGTATTAACTTGAGGGGGCTGAATAATTTTGCACGCCCAATTTTTCAGTTTTTGATTTGTTAAAAAAGTTTGAAATATCCAATAAATGTCGTTCCACTTCATGATTGTGTCCCACTTGTTGTTGATTCTTCACAATAAAATACAGTTTTATATCTTTATGTTTGAAGCCTGAAATGTGGCAAAAGGTCGCAAAGTTCAAGGGGGCCGAATACTTTCGCAAGGCACTGTATTTTTGAGAAGATCAGGTAGTTTTGCTACAAAGAGGCTTTGGACATCACATGCCCTGCACCAAAGTCAAGGGCAGGACAGGAATAGGCTCTCCGAATATAGATTCCCTTGTTCATGCGTGGTTCAGACAGACCAGTCATCAGCACTGTCTGCAGTGCTTCTATTCAAATGACTAACACACACGCCATACTTTGCTGCTACTATTATGTTTATTATCCTGCTGCTCAGCCACTTTATCCCTGACTGTATGCATACAATTACCTCGTAACACGGTCACCACCGATAAATCCATGATTATCGAAAACTTCAACAAGCATTTCTCAACGGCTGGCCATGCCTTCCGCCTGGCTACTCCAGCCTCGGCCAACAGCTCCCCCGCAGCTACTCGCCCAAGCCTCTCCAGATTCTCCTTTACCCAAATCCAGATAGCAGATGTTCTGAAAGAGCTGCAAAACCTGGACCCGTACAAATCAGCTGGGCTTGACAATCTGGACCCTCTATTTCTGAAACTATCCGCCGCCATTGTCGCAACCCCTATTACCAGTCTGTTCATCCTCTCTTTCATATTGTCCGAGATCCCCAAGGATTGGAAAGCTGCCGCAGTCATCCCCCTCTTCAAAGGGGGAGACACCCTAGACCCAAACTGTTACAGACCTATATCCATCCTGCCCTGCTTATCTAAGGTCTTCGAAAGCCAAGTCAACAAACAGGTCACTGACCATCTCGAATCCCACCGTACCTTCTCCGCTGTGCAATCTGGTTTCCGAGCCGGTCACGGGTGCACCTCAGCCACGCTCAAGGTACTAAACGATATCATAACCGCCATCGATAAAAGACAGTACTGTGCAGCCGTCTTCATCGACCTTGCCAAGGCTTTCGACTCTGTCAATCACCATATTCTTATCGGCAGACTCAGTAGCCTCGGTTTTTCTGATGGCTGCCGTGCCTGGTTCACCAACTACTTTGCAGACAGAGTTCAGTGTGTCAAATCGGAGGGCATGCTGTCCGGTCCTCTGGCAGTCTCTATGGGGGTGCCACAGGGTTCAATTCTCGAGCTGACTCTTTTCTCTGTATATATCAATGATGTGCGGGTGATTCCCTGATCCACCTTGACACTACATTACATTACATTTAAGTCATTTAGCAGGCTCTTATGACTTACAAATTGGTGCATACACCTTATGACAACCAGTGGAACAGCCACTTGCATCTAAATCTTGTTGGGGGGGAGAAGGGGGGGTGAGAAGGATTACTTACCCTTACTTACCCTATCCTAGGTATTCCTTGAAGAGGTGGGGTTTCAGGTGTCTCCGGAAGGTGGTGATCTATATACTTCCGGCCCGTCCTTGGACACTGTGCTATCTAACCTCCAAACGAGCTTCAATGCCATACAACACTCCTTCAGTGGCCTCCATCTGCTCTTAAACACTAGTAAAACCAAATGCATGCTTTTCAACCCCTCGCTGCCTGCAACCGCACGCCTGACTGACTAGCATCACCACCCTGGATGGTTCCGACCTTGAATATGTGGACATCTACAAGTACCTAGGTGTCTGGCTAGACTGTAAACTCTCCTTGCAGACTCATATCAAACATCTCCAATCGAAAATCAAATCTAGAGTCGGCTTTCTATTCCGCAACAAAGCCTCCTTCACTCACGCCGCCAAACTTACCCTACTAAAACTGACTATCCTACCGATCTTCGACTTCGGCGATGTCATCTACAAAATAGCTTCCAACACTCTACTCAGCAAACTGGATGCAGTTTATCACAGTGCCATCCGTTTTGTCACTAAAGCACCTTATACCACCCACCACTGCGACCTGTATGCTCTTGTCTGCTGGCCCTCGCTACATATTCGTCGCCAGACCCACTGGCTCCAGGTCATCTACAAGTCCATGCTAGGTAAAGCTCCGCCTTATCTCAGTTCACTGGTCACAATGGCAACACCCACCCGTAGCACGCGCTCCAGCAGGTGTATCTCACTGATCATCCCTAAAGCCAACACCTCATTTGGCCGCCTTTCGTTCCAGTTCTCTGCTGCCTGTGACTGGAACGAATTGCAAAAATCGCTGAAGTTGTGAGACTTTTATCTCCCTCACCAACTTCAAACATCTGCTGTCTGAGCAGCTCACTGATCGATGCAGCTGTACATAGTCTATTGGTAAATAGCCCACCCATTTTTACCTACCTCATCCCCATACTGTTTTTATTTATTTTTCTGCTCTTTTGCACACCAATATCTCTACATGACGATCTGATCATTTATCACTCCAATGTTAATCTGCAAAATTGTAATTATTCGCCTACCTCCTCATGCCTTTTGCACACAATGTATATAGACTCTTTTTTTCTACTGTGTTATTGACTTGTTAATTGTTTACTCCATGTGTAACTCTGTTGTCTGTTCACACTGCTATGCTTTATCTTGGCCAGGTCGCAGTTGCAAATGAGAACTTGTTCTCAACTAGCCTACCTGGTTAAATAAAGGTGAAATAAGAAATAAAAAAATAAAATATCACTATCGTTATTGATCTTGTTTGTGTAGATACGGTATATTATTTTATTTATATCGACATTATTTATTTCTGATATTGCTGCTATGCAAGTAACCATTTATGTACTTTTTACACCTTCTGTGGCGATCCGTCCACTTTGCAAGACTGAGCAAAATATTGATATATAAAATGAATATTGATATGTGGTCGTAACATGATTTTGTGGCATACCACACACTCACTAAACACAAATGTTTTGTTTGTAAATTATGTCTGAGGGTTGGAGTGTGCCCCTGGCTACCCGTCCATAAAAAAATGGGCCTGTCTGGTTTAAGGAATTTGAAATGATTTGTACTTTTGATACTTAAGTACATCTTAGCAATTCCAAGTACTCAAGTAGTATTTTATTGGGTGACTTTTACTTTAGTAATTTTCTATTGAGGTATCTTTACATCTGGACACTTTCTGTTCACCTGGAAATGTTCCTTATTGTAGGCTACTACCACTTTTAGTCTTAATCTTTACTACACTACTCATTGTTTAGCACATGACCTCACATGTGAATCCTTAAGCCAGCCCCACCCATCTCTTTAAGAGGGTGTGAACAATGCTGAATGGGTGTAGACAAAGGAGAGCTCTCCAGTCAGTACCAAAACATTAAAAGGCCCTTTTCTCAAAAGTATATCAACTTTCAAAGCAGAATTACTTTCCCATTGTTCCTCAAATGCAGTGTATGATATACCATTTTGTAGCTCTGAGTCTCTACTTTACTCTACTATCTGGTGTCATTTTCATGGGAGACTTAAGGAATACGGAGTGTTTAAACAACATACTCTCAAGCCAACAACATATTTGACATATCTGTGGACAAAGTACCATCTTACACAAGATACCTTAAGGAATTCATAGTCTGCCTCCCAAATGGCACTATTCCTTATATAGTGCATTACGTTTGACCAGAGCCCTATGGCCAGACTTATGAGGTTAACAGTATTTTTTTTTGCGCTTTGACAATTATATTGCACTATGAAAATTTCACCCGAATAGTAACGTTTTACACAAGAAACCTTAAACTATAAGAGGTCCGAGGTTAGGCCACTAAAGCATGTCGTTAAAGACTGTAGAGAAGACGGACCAGATAGGAGACTGGTCAGGCTATCAAGGGGCACGCCTAAGACTCCATCCATCCATTCCATTGTCTTGTTCTTCCAGAAACACAGAAACTCCTTCACTCCCCTCCCCTCTGTTCTCTCTCCACATTCCTCTCCTATTCCTATATCATCCTATCTTCTCTACCAGACCTTCAGGCTTTAGCTAGTGTTCCATCAACTCTCCTGTAGAATAATAGAATGGAGACGTTGTAGAATTATAATGACAGACATTCCTGTTCCATTGCAATGTTCCGTGCTGGCTGGACCAGACCGACAGCCTTAGTGTTGTAGTTAAGTGTGTGATATTAGGAATTTCTAATTCATTGATTCTTATCAGAAGCCTGAATAAAACAAGTTATTATTTAAACAGCTACTACAAACTTCGGCTAACTTTAGCCACCACTAGCTAAAAAGCAATGGGAGTAGCACAGTAGGGGCATAAAAAAGAAGGCCAAATCATCTTTAAGAGTAACGTCAAACCAAAACATTCCTCTCCTCCTCTACTCCCCTTTCTTCTCCTCTCACCATGGGCCCTAGACATATAGTGTATCGCATTGGGGGCAATGGAATAGGTGGAGTAGGAAGTGCTGCTGGATATTTAAAACAGTCCTCTCAAAAACGAAACATTTGGTTAGTAGAGACCTTACTGAATAATTTCCACCCACTCTAGCTGAAACATGTATTCAAGTATTTTTCTCTATGGCCATATGTATCTTATATACAGTGCATTGCAATGAAGTGAGTGAGTGGAGTAAAGAGTCACCAGCACTATGTATTAAACCAGCTGCCCAGCACAAGAGACCATTTATATTATTCAGAATCTATTGGGTAATTCCAATAACATATAAAGTGTGTTTCTTAAAAAATACACAATAGTTTAACATAACTGTATTTGTGTAAACCTTCAAAATAAATGCTTTTTAAATAATAAAATATATAAAATCTAAAAAATATATATTTTTTCTCCATGGTCTTTGTTCTTCTATAAACACAGCAACTCCTCGTCTCTCCCCTCGCGCTGTTCCATGTCCTCCTTCATTCTCCTCTCATATATATATATATATATCCCTGTCATCCTATCTTCTCTATCTCCCCTCCAGACCTTCCGTCTTAACTGTTTGTGCTGCCTACATAATTTCCTGTTGCTGGGAGAACAGAATACAATTCTTCTCACTCATATTCTTTACAACGTCACACCCCAATCTAGCCATATGTCTCAATTTGAGGTTCAGCAGTAAGTTACAAATCTTCCCTTCAAGTCATAACGATGCAATGCTAAATGTTTGCGCCACGGTGGCGAATGGGGGATATGGCTTCAAAATGCTCCCCAATTCAGGGATGGAAGGTGTCACCGTACTCCTCAATTTCGCAGCTGGGATAACTAGAAGATTGAAATACTGCTCGTTTTTAATTGAACTGCCTTTTCTGTCAGCATGCTAGGCTAACTAATGCTAAAGCAGCCCATTGGATTCCACAACACTTCCGGCAAACTCATCCAAGGCGGATGAGAAAGTGAGACTCCCTATTTTTTCTGGTTACATTGGAGTCAATGAACTAATAGACTCAACTGCAACAGCACTGGTGTCTATGGGAGAGCCACACCCTTAAGCAGATCGGAACTGACGGTAAACGGCCCGAGTTAACTTTTCCTTTATCCACCATCTTTGTGTTGGCGTCGCATGTTCATGGAATCCAATGGGCTGCTTTATCATTAGCTAGCATTGCAAGCTGACGAAAAAAATAAACGGTTTAATTAGACTAGCAAAGCAATAGTCATAAAGCCATGGCTCGTTGGCCAAAGCCTATGGGGAAATGTAATGTTATTTTTGGATAAACACAGAAGGTAAACACAGGCTTAGGAGATCTTAAGTTTTGTCCTATGGGATCATCTTCATCAGCTAACGTAAC
The DNA here is from genome assembly GCF_023373465.1 of Oncorhynchus keta. NCBI lineage: Eukaryota > Metazoa > Chordata > Actinopteri > Salmoniformes > Salmonidae > Oncorhynchus > Oncorhynchus keta. The sequence continues at coordinate 40,313,348 of NC_068421.1, forward strand.
TTTGGATTTTGAAGCATTTGTGTCATTAAAACAAGCACATAAAGGTCATGTTAACTTGACTGATATCATCTCATAGAACACAACGTATAAGATCTCCTAAGCCTCAGACCTTATTTTCTGGGTTTATCCACAAACCCCATTCATTCTCCCATAAGAAAGGCTGAATGAACCACAGGTAACTCATTTCCGTTTTTTAGAACTACAAGCTGGCGAGCTCTATTTCAATCTTCTAATTATCCCAGATCCGCGTACGATATCCAAACATAAAGAACTAAGACGGATAACAATTTTGACTGTATGGACACATTTTTATTGTTGTCAGCAAGAACTGAGACAATACGGGCGTGGAGAGGATGGGCTGCAACAGGAAACATGTGCTAGCTGTTTTCAAAGTAAAAGCTTTGGTAATAAATAGTACTGGTAATAAATAGTATACTATTTTCTACTAGGCATCAGTTTTCTGTAGTTATATTGATTGCATAAAATGACTTGCCCTAGTTAAGGTCCATGAGAAGGACACACGAATAGCCAGAGCTGGTGCATGAGTTGTAAATGACAACAAACTAACCCAACCTTACATTATTTAAATTAAAACATTTAGAATATCAGCTCATGCCCTGAATTTACATGAAATGACTGACTCTGTTTTATACCAGCCAACATCACCAATCACTCTTTCCCTGCCTGGGAAGGAATGGAAGAAGGAGCGGGATGGTGGAGCAGACATGAGGATAGGACAATCAACCATACTGTCTCGGATTTTATTTTTGTTAAATTTCTTACATCTGCGTATCTTATTTCACACCTGTTTCAAAGAGGGGACCCAATGTTCCTCCACTCCTTTTTCAGGAGGATGCAAGGAATAACATGTCATGCAATCATTGGTGGCTGTGTGCAGTGTGACCGCTATGTGGAACACCACCGTTCTCTACCTCAGGGGTGTAGTCATTCTGGTAAACTCACGGGCATGGACATCAGAATGAATAGAACAGGCTTGGAACCTATAACCCTGGCAATTTGACTGGTCAACTTATGGGTACACTTGCAATGGCTGCCTGGTGTTGTCAACAAACCAAATGTTATTTGTCACATGCCTCGTAAACAACAGGTGGAGACTAACAGTGAAATGGTTACTTACGGGCCCTTCCCAACAAAGCAGAGAGAGGAAAGAGAGAAATAATGGAATAGTAAAACACGTAATAATATTAAATACACAATGAGTAACAATAACTTGCCTATATATATATATATATATATATATATATATATATATATATATACAAGGGGTAAAAGTACCAAGTCGGTGTGCAGGGGTATGAGGTAATTGAGGTACATATAAATAGGAATAAAGTGACATAATAAACAGTAACAGTAGCGTATGTGATGACTCAAAGTTGGTGTAAAAAGAGTAAATGCAGATAGTTAACTGAATAGCTACATGGACTATCTATCAGTCTTATTGCTTGGGGGTAGAAGCTGTTCAGGGTCCTCTTGGTTCCAGAGGACCCAGCATTGGTACCGCTTGCTGTGTGTGATGCAATCATTTCCATGATAATGTATACTGAACAAAAATATAAGCGTAACATGTAAAGTGTTGGTCCCATGTTTCATGAGCTGAAATAAAAGATCCCAGAAATGTTCCATATGCACTAAAATTGTATTTCTCTCATTGTGTGCACAAATTAGTTTACATCCCTGTTCGTGAACATTTCTCATTTGCCAAGGTAATCCAACCACCTGACAAGCTGATTAAACAACATGCACATTACACCTTGTGCTGGGGACAATACAATATCTCTCTAAAATGTGCACACAACACAATCCCACACGTCTAAAGTATTGAGGTAGTGCAATTGGAATGCTGACTGCAGGAATGTCCACCAGAGCTGTTGGTTAATTACTCTACCATAAGCCACCTCCAAAATTGTTTTAGAGAAAATGGCAGTAGGTCCAACTGGCCTCACAACCGCAGACCATGCATAACCATGCCAGCCTAGGACCTGTACATCCTGTTTCTCACCTGCGGGATCGTCTGAGACCAGCCACTGCGACAGCTGATGAAACTGAGGTGTATTTCTCTCTGTAATAAAGGCCTTTTGTGTCGAAAAACTCATTCTGATTGGCTGGGCCTGGCACCCAGGTGGGTGGGCCTATGCTTTCCCAGTCTCACCCATGGCTGTGCCCCTGTATTCCCAGTCATGTGAAATCCATAGATTAGGGCCTAGTTAATTTATTTCAATTGACTGATTTCTTTTATGAACTGTAACAGTTAAATCGTTGACATTTCTGCATGTTGTGTTTATAATTTTGTTCAGTAAATAAATAAATTAAGTATCATTCTTTTTGTGTTGTTTGTAAACTCGGGTTCCCTTTATCAAATGTTAGGTTTGGTTGAAGATCTCATAACATTCCGTATCAAATATATGCAAAAACTTGTCTCGTTGCTATGACAATAACTGCGTAGCTAGAGAAGTCAACAATCACCACTGAATTATTTTGCAAGTTAGTTCTCCATGTTTGTGCTACGTTAAGGCGTAATCATTAAGTCAATTGAGCATTTCTTTCCGTTCTCATATCTCCATTGTGTCAGTTAATGCAAGATATTTAGGAAATGGAGGGAGAAATTCGTTCAGTCACGGGTCTAACATTGAGTGGAGAGGAAGGACTGTTGTGTTCTAACCTGTAAGGGAGGGGAGGGGAGGGGAGGGATACATTTTGCAGGGTTATTGGGGTGGAATGGCAATCTGGGTTTTATAATTATATATATTATTTTATCCAACTGTGGATATGTTTACAGTTTTTTGGGGGAATATCTGGTTTACAATTATTTAATTGGCAACTGAATAGTAATTTTATAGCTATCATAAGTTACTTTTCTCCCCTTTTATCCATCAAACGGGTATTTCACATCACCACAGATGGATTCAGGGTTCATTTAGTGACCATTTCCAGTAATCTGAGGGGTTCTAAAGTTGACATTGCTCTATTGCAAGATGCACATCTTTTCGAGGGTGATGTCCATAGACTTCAAAACAAATACTACAAACTGGCAGCTGCTTTGTGCTTTTCATCTGAATCGAAAAAAGTGCTTATTCGACAAACACAATCTTACCCCTTACAATTGAAAAAAGTGGAAATAATTAACAGGGTACATGTATTACATATGTTCCACTCTGTATGGAAGGAAAATAGCATTTGACAAAGATTTTCTCCCCTCTGTAACCAGAAGCCTGCTCAATTTATCGCATTATACGCTTGTTATTGTAACTGACATGAATGCCATTATTGATTCTAAGCTCGATAGATCTGGAACACATCATAGCTCATCACAAGTGAATGCTTCCAATGCGCTTAAACAATTTCTTAAAGATCTTCATTTTAATGACTGTTGGAGATTTCATAATCCCACAACTAAGGACTATACATGCTGTCACGCTGCCTCTCGCGCAACTCCCCTCCTCATCATGAAACACACCTGGACTCCATCAATTCACTGATTATCTCCCCTCCCCCACCACAGAGAGGTCTAAGGTTGCCATGGTTATTTCTCTGCTGAGTGGGCTACGGCCATCTGGGAGAGAGGAGAGGAGGAGCTTGCTTCGTATGAGGGGTTCATGGCTCTGTTCAGAGGTATCTTCGATCACCGGAGGGTAGAGAGGGTGGTGAGCCCCTACTCTAACTACGGCAGGATGACCAGTGGGAGAGAGGAGAGGAGGAGCTTGCTTCGTATGAGGGGTTCATGGCTCTGTTCAGAGGTATCTTCGATCACCGGAGGGTAGAGAGGGTGGTGAGCCCCTACTCTAACTACGGCAGGATGACCAGACCACTGTCGAGTACATGCTCACCTTCTGAACAGTAGCAGCATCCAGCGGATGGAATAAGCCGGTGCTCCATACGCTATTCAGAAGAGGACTGCGTGATGAGGTCCAGACGGAACTGGCATGTTGAGAGGATCTCTCCTTGGACGCACTCATTGCGATGGCGTTCTGAATGGATAACCTATTTCGGGAATGTCGATACCCTCATCGCTCCCCGAGTGGCGCAACGTCTAAGGCACTCAGTGCTAGAGGCGTCACTACAAACCCTGGTTCGATTCCAGGCTTTATCATAACTGGCTGTGATTGTTTTTTTTTGATTGATGCACTATTGTAAAGTGGCTGTTCCACTGGATGTCATAAGGTGAATGCACCAATTTGTAAGTCGCTCTGGATAAGAGCGTCTGCTAAATGACTTAAATGTAAATGTAAATTGGTAGTCCCATAGGGCGGTACACAATTGTCCCAGCGTCGTTAGGGTTTGTCCGGGTTGGCCGTCACTGTAAATAATAATTTGTCCTTAACTGACTTGGCTAGGTACCTTTTAAAAAAAGGAGACGTTTTAATCGATTCTCTCCCTCCCTCAGTGACCACTCTGTATCAGAGCCTGAACCCATGGAGGTAGGGGTCACACACCTCTCTGTGGCTGAGCGACAGAGAGCAGAGGGACAGTCACGTGTTCTTCCACCTCCTGGGGCAGGTGTGAGTATCCCTTCATCATTTTCTGCTGAACCCTTTTTAATGTCGGTCACACTAGCTGGCTGTCCTTCATGTACTGTTTCTACAGCACTAGTGGATTCCTGTGCTGCGGGCTACTTTATTGACCAGACCCTTTGCTTCTTCTCTGAACATCACCTCATACCCGCTCTCTCTCCGTTTCCGGTTCAAGCCCTTGATAATCGGCTACTAGGATCCGGAACCATCACACCACTCACCTTCACCGTGGAGTCCATTCATCAGGAGAAACATTCCCTTCTTGAACCATTAGTGCACCAGCTCACAAGATCATCCTCGGCCTCCCATGGCTCCAACGCCATAACCCCACCATCCCATGGTCGAGGATGAGAATCATGGACTGGGCACCCGAGTGCCGGAGAACCTGCTGTCCTGTCCCTTCTCGAGTCGTAGACCCTGTGGTCTGGGACATAGATGTGGACATTAGCCAGAGTTCTAGCCATGGGCCTAGTGAAAGTTATTAACAAGCTCAAATATCCTGACCAAACAGGGTTTATTAAGGGTTATCAGGTAATCATTTCACGTGGTTTCTGAGGCTTCCGATCTGGATACCGTGATCTGTGTTATCATTAGATGCAGAGAAAGCCTTTGACCGCATAGAGTGGGAATATTTTATGGCTCGTTCTTGAACATTTTGGTTTTGGAGCCAGATTTATACATATGATCTGCACCATGTATGTGAATCATTCTTCTATATTTACTGGAACTCGAATCCATTTACCATACAACGAGGATGTAAACAAGGTTTACATGCTATTTGCTCTCTCTTGAACTGCTGGCACAAAGACAAAACATACGTCAAGATTCCGCTTCCTCAAGCAATTTCTCTGTATGCAGATGACATACTGCTCTACGTCCAAAAACCCAGATATCCCTCCAGCCAATGTCTATTTTCACAGCATTCAGCTCATGGTCTGGTTACAAGATCAAATCAAATGGTATTTGTCACTACAACAGATGTAAACCTTATAGTGAAATGCTTACTTTACAAGCCCTTAACCAACGTTCCAGTTTTAAGAAAATGCCTAAAAAGTACCAAAAAAAAGTAAGAGATAAGAAAAACTAATAATCAACTGGTCTAAATCAGCTTTACTACCTCTTAACTCAGCTATGGGAAGTGTGATACCATTGAATAAATAAATCACCAAATTATGCATTACCATATCCCCCACTATTCTCACCACTTGCAGGAAGAACTACTTAGAAACCTTTGCATGCTAGAATCTCAATTATTAAAATTAATGTCCTCCCTCGTATCAATTTTATGAGTTCCATGTTACAACTGTCCCATATAGACTATTCAAAACTTTACTCTGTCATAAAGAAGTTAATTTGGGGGTGAAAGAGACCACAGATTAAATATGCAACACTACAGAGAACAAAAGCATCAGGTGGAGTTGCAGATCCAAATCAAAGCCCACATTTCATTTGGAGCAAAAAAAAGTAATAATAATAATACAAATGTTTTTGCATGTTATTCTGACATTTAATACGTGTCACATATCAGTTTGCAAACAATGTAAAATAAAAAAGGAATAAAGCTGCATGCATACAAACATGGTTTCGTTTTTGTTTCCTTGAGTAAGGGAGCTCTAAAATGTAGGTGATTCAGATGTGCTCAGTGCTCTGTGGTGTGGTGGTGGGGCAAGCCGTGATTGGCTCAGTGGTTTGTCACTCATGGGGACACTACGTCACCTCCAAGTCTAAGGGTAGAGCTTGAAAATTCTAGCCCCTTGGGTGCTGCCATAGAGTTACTTTCACGTATACTCCCTCTCTGGCCTCTAGGTCACCAGACTGCTGATTATTACGCACACCTGTCACCATCGTCACTAGCGCTTATTGACACTCACCTGGGCTCCATCACCTCCTTGATTACCTGCCCTATTTTTGTCACTCCCTTTGGTTCTTCCCCCAGGCGTTATTGTTTCTGCACCTGTGTTCATGTTACCTCACTTCTGTTATGTTGGCTTGTTTCATGTTTTTTGTTTTCATGAAACGTTTTACCTGCACCATACCACAGCTGTCTCGCCAGGCTCCCATGCCACAGCTGTCTCGCCAGGCTCCCATGCCACAGCTGGCTCGTCAGGCTCCCATGCCACAGCTGGCTCATCAGGCTCCCATGCCACAGCTGGCTCGCCAGGCTCCCATGCCACAGCTGGCTCGTCAGGCTCCCATGCCACAGCTGGCTCGCCAGGCTCCCATGCCACAGCTGGCTCGCCAGGCTCCCATGCCACAGCTGGCTCGCCAGGCTTGCCAGATTCTCACCAGGTTATAAGCATTGCGGAGGTCCAGTTCGGTGAAGAATTGGGCCTCTTGGGCCAACTCCAAGGCGGTGGACATCAGGGGTAGGGGTAACGGTTCTTGATCGTAATCCGGTTCAGCCCTCTGTAATCGATGCAAGGACACAGGCCTCCATCCTTCTTACCCACGAAGAAGAAGTCTGCACCAGCTGGGGATGTAGAGGGCCGAATGAAACCTACCGCCAGCAACTGCCAGATATAATTGTCCATGACTGCTGCTTCAGGGGTCGAGTGGAAGTACAGACAGCCCCGGGGAGTTGTGGAGCCTGGTAGGAGTTCTATGGCACAGTCGTAGGAACGATGGGGAGGAAGGGTGGCGGTTTCTCTTACCGAAGGCCTCCCTGAGGTCGAAGTATTCGGGAGGGAGAGCAGAGAAGTCTTGGTCTTCCATGAATGCAGGAGGACACGGCGAGGCTCTTGGTGGAAGTCTTAGACATTTAGTCTGGCAGTCTTTACCCCAGTCTAGTTGGTGTCCCATGGACCAGGAAACTAGGGGGTTATGTAGCTCCAGCCATGTGTACCCTAGGATAAGGAGGTTCTCGGGAGCAGTGATCAAACGAAAACTAAGAGTCTCAGTGGTTCACCCCAATCTGCAGTAGAATGGGCTTGGTCTGATATTCCATCTGACCGGAGCCAATGGGCCGGCCGTCCATTGAGGGCTTGAATCTGCAGAGGGACGGGACATTTCACGCAGGGGATTTGTAATTCTCTGGCGAAGTCCTGATCAATGAAATTGCCTGCTGCCCCAGAGTCCACAAAGGCTTGAATCTGGTGCTGACGGTTATCCCAGTGGCGGGTTACGTGTAGTGACAGACGGTGACTGGGTAGCTGGGAGGTAACTGCACAGCTCGTCAGGGTCTCCCCTTGTCCTGGCGAGCCCTGGTGTTTCCCGTCAGCTCTGGGCATGTGGCACTGAGATGTAGTAGAGTAGATACATACTTCAGTATGTTCAAAACAACAGGGGACTAGGAAATCTCCGACTTCAGTACGTTCAAAACAACAGGGGACTAGGAAATCTCCAACTTCAGTACGTTCAAAACAACAGGGGACTAGGAAATCTCCAACTTCAGTACGTTCAAAACAACAGGGGACTAGGAAATCTCCAACTTCAGTACGTTCAAAACAACAGGGGACTAGGAAATCTCCAACTTCAGTACGTTCAAAACAACAGGGGACTAGGAAATCTCCAACTTCAGTACGTTCAAAACAACAGGGGACTAGGAAATCTCCAACTTCAGTACGTTCAAAACAACAGGGGACTAGGAAATCTCCAACTTCAGTACGTTCAAAACAACAGGGGACTAGGAAATCTCCAACTTCAGTACGTTCAAAACAACAGGGGACTAGGAAATCTCCAACTTCAGTACGTTCAAAACAACAGGGGACTAGGAAATCTCCAACTTCAGTACGTTCAAAACAACAGGGGACTAGGAAATCTCCAAATTCAGTACGTTCAAAACAACAGGGGACTAGGAAATCTCCAACTTCAGTACGTTCAAAACAACAGGGGACTAGGAAATCTCCAACTTCAGTACGTTCAAAACAACAGGGGACTAGGAAATCTCCAACTTCAGTACGTTCAAAACAACAGGGGACTAGGAAATCTCCAACTTCAGTATGTTCAAAACAACAGGGGACTAGGAAATCTCCAACTTCAGTACGTTCAAAACAACAGGGGACTAGGAAATCTCCAACTTCAGTACGTTCAAAACAACAGGGGACTAGGAAATCTCCAACTTCAGTACGTTCAAAACAACAGGGGACTAGGAAATCTCCAACTTCAGTACGTTCAAAACAACAGGGGACTAGGAAATCTCCAACTTCAGTACGTTCAAAACAACAGGGGACTAGGAAATCTCCAACTTCAGTACGTTCAAAACAACAGAACTCCGACTGGGATTTTATTTTATTTTTTAACGCGGTCAATTCCAAGTCTGAGACCGGGCATCTTTCTAGAACTCTGACTTTCCGGCCCGAAGATCACTGACGTCATGATTTGACCTCATCTTGAGAGCACCGTGGAAGTTGTTAACCACAGAATCAGATAGAACATCTAATCTTTTCTTGGTCAATCATATTTCAACTTTGGAGCATTGAGTAAAGAATCCTTCTTGAGTGACGACAAAATGCATCATAAACTGCCCGTCAATGCCAGCTGACTAGTCTGATATCATGTGTAGGCTAATAAAGCTGATACTGCTGCACAGTGCATTGAGAAGCCTTCCCATTCTAATCTACAACCTGTGATGTGAATACAGTGTTTGGTATGAGATTGATCATGTATGCAGTACTAAGAATAATAGAGGTACAATTTCAGTCACTAAGGAAATAAACACAGCAAACCCCTGCTGATAATGAGACCACAGTGTTAAGATGTGACTTAGTGTTAAAATGGGGGGATGGGGGATATATTGTGATATCAAATGTTTGTTTGACCGCTAGATTTGATGGATATTAATGACAAATGTACTCTATTAACCCACGTTGTCGTTCCAAGACAACTTCCGCCCATGATTCGGAGGGGCATGTGTAGGTTGTATGTGTAGTTCAACCAGCAACTCTCAGGAAATAACACGGATCACACTTTCTCGTGCTTTTACAGTGTTAGTTTCACACAGGAAAAACAGAACGTTGACTTCACTGTTTGCTGCCAACAGGGTTAATTAAGGCTATTTAGCCTTCTGGTGTTATTATATTAGGTTTAAATTCAACCTGATATTTGAGTATATCTAAGCACAGATTCCTTTGAATTTGATAGTTGGTATTTCCTTGTTTACCAGAGAGAATCTACTGTGGCAATTTACTCGACACATTTGATTCATTTAAAACTTGTGTTGGTGTCCTGACTTTTCATTTCCAGTGTGTTTAATACAATATGGTCGTTTCTCGTCAAAAGGGGAAAAGTGAGTATTCCTGAATTGTCTACGTCTAAAATTGTTAACTTAATCAAGCCAATCACGATTGAGTTAATATAGTATATGTTTTCATTAAATCATAGTCTAATCAAGGTATGTCAAATTACAGCATGGTGATCTCCATCCCACCAGAACAGGGAGACATTTCAGGTGGTCTTTTAAAACAGATCTCACACGAAAAGGGCATTATCATAATTTTCCCAATGTCTCAGTATAATTCCTACCTCATTGTGTGGAAATATTAAAATCATGTTTTTGACTGCACAGGACCTTTATATTATTTGCCTGGATACAGAGAAACATAAACTTTGTTTTAGATTAGGACATAGGAGAACATTCTTTAAAATAGCTTCTTGCAAATAACATCAATGTGTAATTTAAAACAAGTAATATCTCAGGGTATGATTCATCATCTCAAGAACCTAGGTTAGGTCGCACTTAATTAAGATTGTTATCTAAGATGTGGTACCTGTGACAACACTTCCCCAGCAGCCCATGGAGGGGCTCTCCAGTCTCCTCAATGTGCTCAATGGTTCTGTCTCTTAACCCATTACCATAGGTGAAAAGCACCATGGTGCTTCTCCATACCCCCTCACCCAAAACACTCAGGTATTTCTCCACAGCATGCCTATCTTCCTCGGTGAAGGAGTCAACAGGTATGGCCATAAGGAACATACTAACTACCCTATAGGGGCACAGGGATGCACTGCCTCTCATCTCTAGTCTGACCTGCTTCCGTTTGGACAGACTGTAAGACTCCAACCGGGAGTGTCGACCACTGTATTTAAATTTATTATGGATCCCCATTAGCTGCTGCCAAAACAGCAGCTACTCTTCCTGGGGTCCAGCAAAATTAAGGCAGTTTATACAATTTTAAAAACATTACAATACATTCACAACACACTGTGTGCCCTCAGGCCTCTACTCCACCACTACCACATATCTACAGTACTAAATCTATGTGTAAGTATAGTGCATATGTTATCGTGTGTGTGTGTGTGTGTGTGTGTGTGTGTGTGTGTGTGTGTGTGTGTCAACCAATGTTGCTTCACAGTCCCCGCTGTTCCATAAAGTTTATTTTTAAATCCAATTTTACAGCTTTCCTCAGTTACTTGATGTGGAATAGAGTTCCATGTAGTCATGGCTCTATATAGTACGGTGTGCCTCCCGTAGCCTGTTCTGGACTTGGGGACTGTGAAGAGACCTCTGGTGGTATGTCTTGTGTGGTATGCATGGGTGTCTGAGCTGTGTGCCAGTAGTTCAAACAGACAGCTCTGTGTATTCAACATGTCAATACGTCTCATAAATAAAAGTAGTGATGAAGTCAATCTCTCCTCCACTTTCAGCCAGGAGAGATTGACATGCATATTATTAATATTAGCTCTCTGTGTACATCCAAGGGCTTAGCAGTGCTACCCTGTTCTGAGCCAATTGCAATTTTCCTAAGTCCTTTTTTGTGGCACCTGACCACACGACTGAACAGTAGTCAAGGTGCGACAAAACTAGGGCCTGTTGGACCAGCCTTGTTGATAGTGTTGTTAAGAAGGCAGAGCAACGTTTTATTATAGACAGACTCTCCCCATCTTAGCAACTACTGCATCAATATGTTTTGACCATGACAGTTTACAATCTAGGGTTATTCCAAGCAGTTTAGTCATCTCAACTTGCTCAATTTCCACATTATTTATTACAAGATTTAGTTGAGGTTAGGGGTTTAGTGAGTGTTTTGTTCCAAATACAACGCTTTTAGTGTTGGAAATATTTAGGGCTAATTTATTCCTTGCCACCCACTCTGAAACTAACTGCAGCTCTTTGTTGAGTGTTGCAGTCATTTCAGTCGCTGTAGTAGTTGACGTGCACAGTGTTGAGTCACCCGCACACATAGACACTCTGGCTTTACTCAAAAGTCAGTGGTTTTGTCGTTAGTAAAAATTAGAATAAAATCCACTGCAACTGTCCTCCCTTCCTCCACTCCCTGTCCCACCACACACTGGACTGCTTTTTGCCACTGTCAAAATGGTATTTCCTGCCGAACTCTACGTTTTGGATGCCTCTGTCAAAAAAAAGAAACAATAACATCTCAATATAACCTGTGCAGTTATGCAATGCTACCATGTAGCCTAATGTTCTCTATTTGCAATTGTCTTCTTTAAACCTTTGCCACAAACATGCAATTTTACACCCCAGCTCATCATTGAGCCTTGTGAGAGCAAAGCACTTACCTATGGGTACCACTGCTGTGACCCGCTGGTTAGGCATTGTCCTCATGTCCTGCATGACAAGCATTTCTATGTCCTCTCCCTGCTGTTTGCCTCCTCTCATCCTCAACCTCTCTCTCACCTAGCTGTACAACCTCTCCTGTATTTCCCTTGGACGCCTATTTATCTCAACCATCCTATCAATCTTCTCCAACAGCAATTGGACCTGAACCTCTTTGTCCCTGGCTTGGCTGTCCAGAACATGGAACTTGTTCCCACACCTCTCCACAAGCCACAGGAGATTCTTGTCCTTCCCTTGGATGTGTTCGTCGACGGTGGTTCCTCCTGGTATCTCAGCTCAGTGGGTTTAGGAGCACTAAAGTTCACTGCCAGATAGGGGCCTGGATCTACCTCAGATGCTCCTCCATGGTCCTCCATTTTCCCTGCCTGAAGTCCCCTGTGGCAGAGACCACCAGGAGGATGGCATGGGGCCCCAGGGTACAGAGGGACATGACTCGCCCCAGCACCTGTGCCACGTTGCCAGGGGTGCTGCGCCCCATGTACCATCCAGGCGTGTCCACCAACATCACCTGTCTTCCAGCAACAGTACCCCTACCTCTTGGAGCTTTGAGTTTCCATTACCCCTGTGTGAAATTCCCTCATGCCCAAGATGGTGTTCCCTTACTGAGCTCTTTCCCCTCGGTCTCTCTCCAAGTAAAAGCACTCAGCTTTGAAATACACGGGTCTTGACCTAATATGGAGTTAAACACACCTCAAATGTATTTTATATCTATTCATGCTTTCATTTTATTGAGTAACAACGTGTGATCTCATTATAGCTAATGCATGTGTGGCACTATTAATGATATGAGAATAGAATAACAATCAAAGACTTACCAAGAGTGCTTGAACTGTGAGCTGCCTTTGAACGTGTCATTCTTTGTTACTATCGGGAAGTGCAGTAGATCGCAAAAAGCCAAGTCCATGCTCCCGTGTTCATGATGACTTACGTTCCAGCGATAACAGAAAATCTCTTCTCCAACCTGTTATATTGTGAAAAGGGTACCTCCCATTTGCTTTTTTTTTGCTAATTTTTTACCCTTTTTTCTCCCCAATTGGTAGTTACAGCCTTGTCCCATCACCCATGGTTGCAACTCAATATTAGGAAGGTGTTCCTAATGTTTGGTCTACTCAGTGTATAGATTGATATAGACTCAAAGCAAACAAGAGATACACGTTTACTTCCTTGTTATCCTGTATGATTAACATCCCATTATGTATTTAAGAATGACTTCCCAGTATTCTCTGTTGAGGGATGTCATCCATTGTAATCAGGGGGCAGAGTGAGCATAACTATTCCTGGGTGTTGTACTTACATGGTATCAGTTCTCAGCAGGACAGTGACATCCATAGGCTACAGAAATAGGTCTGAGCTAAGGGAACAACACCTCAGTCCAGGAGGCAAGTCTGGGATTCCCATAAACAAGGTGTTGAATGGTTGGGGGTTGGTTCTCAGTACAGGGAAATGATTTTAGAATACATGTCTATCAAGTGGACATACAGCATTGGATGAGCTTGGTGGTTTGTTATTAATATAGTCATTTAGCAAACGCTTTTATCCATAGGAAAGAACTGTTAACCTTCGACCTGAATATTTGAAAGTACGTTTAGAGGCATCCAGGGTCTGTAATGTCCCTAGGTAGCACGATCTCATTTCCGTGTCTGTAATGTAAAATATATATCCCATAACGGATTTAACATGAACACAACATGAAATACGAAACTAAAAGCACGCACACACACACACACAATATACACCACCGTTCAAAAGTTTGGGGTCACTTAGAAATGTCCTTGTTTTTGAAAGAAAAAATGTGCTTTTGTCCATTAAAAGAACATTAAATTGATCAGAAATACAGTGTAGACATTGTTAATGTTGTAAATGACTATTGTAGCTGGAAACATCTGATATTTAATGGAATATCTAAATAGGTGTACAGAGGCCCATTATCAGCAACCATCACTCCTGTGTTCCAATGGCACATTGTGTTAGCTAATCCAGGTTTATCATTTTAAAAGGCTAATTGATCATTAGAAAACCCTTTTGCAATTATGTTAGTACAGCGGAAAACTGTTGTTCTGATTATAAAGAAGCAAAAAAACTGTCCTTTATACTAGTTGAGTATCCAGAGCGTCAGCATTTGTGGGTTCGATTACAGGCTCAAATTGGCCAGAAACAAAGAACTTTCTTCTGAAACACATCAGTCTATTCTTGTTCTGAGAAATGATTGCTATTCCATGCGAGAAATTGCCAAGGAACTGAAGATCTCGTACAACGCTGTATACTACTCCCTACAATAACACCCGCAAAACACCAGTCTCAACATTAACAGTGAAGAGATGCGACTCCGAGATGCTGGCCTTCGAGGCAGAGATCCTCTGTCCAGTGTGTGTTCTTTTTCCCATCTTAATCTTTTCTTTGTATTGGCCAGTCTGAGATATGGATTTTTCTTTGCAACTCTGCCTAGAAGGCCAGCATCCCAGAGTCACCTCTCCACTGTTGACGTTGAGACTGGTGTTTTGCAGGTACTATTTAATGAAGCTGCCAGTTGAGGACTTGTGAGGCGTCTGTTTCTCAAACTAGACACTAATGTACTTGTCCTCTTGCTCAGTTGTGCACCGGGGCCTCCCACTCCTCTTTCTATTCTGGTTAGGGCCAGTTTGCGCTGTTCTGTGAAGGGAGTAGTACACAGCACTGTACGAGATCTTCAGTTTCTTGGCAATTTCTAGCATGAAATAGCCTTCATTTCTCAGAACAAGAATAGACTGACGAGTTTCAGAAGAAAGTAATCGAACCCACAAATGCTGAAGTTCCGGATACTCAACCAGTCTAAAAGGAGAGTTTTATTGCTTCTTTAAATCAGAACAGTTTTCAGCTGTGCTAACATAATTGAAAAATGTTTTTCTAATGATCAATTAGCCTGTTAAAATGATAAACTTGGATGAGCTAACACAACGTGCCATTGAAACACAGTAGTGATGGTTGCTGATAATGGGTCTCTGTACGCCTATGTAGTTATTCCATTAAAAATAAGTTTCATTAAAAAGACTTTTCCAGCTACAACAGTCATGTACAACATTAACAATGTCTACACTGTATTTCTGATCAATTTGATGTTGAAAAACAAGGACATTTCTAAGTGACCCAAAACTTTTGACCGGTAGTGTATCTATGACAAATGCATGTGTTTTGACTGCCAGAGTTAAAAAGTATGACTCGTATGTTATGGAAGTCACCTGTAAGCATAATTAAGAGCTTTTCTCCTTCACCTGTTAAATGAACTGACAACAGTATCAGGTCTTTTCAGCACCACTGTAAAGTACATTCTCTATATTGCATCAGAATATAAAAATAGACAGATAGTGCTTTTTTCTTTTCTCAAAACATTCTTCCCATGTTGTTCAATGGCATGACAGTCGAAGGATGAACAAATCCATACTGACAAGATTGTGACCAATAGTATTAGTTTGTACTGGATCGTCCTTTTCATTCACAGCACTTTAAAAACATCAGTAGCAGCCACTGAAAAAAAATAAACACAAGATACAGGGCATCCTCTGAACATGTAGCACTCTCAAGAGGACAACCTGGCTCCCCCTCCACTTTCAGAGGAAGATGCAGGAAGGAGAGAGAGAGAGACAAAGAGAGAGAGACAAAGAGAGAGAGACAAAGAGAGAGAGAGAGACAAAGAGAGAGAGAGAGACAAAGAGAGACAGAGAGAGACAAAGAGAGAGACAAAGAGAAAGACAAAGAGAGAGACAAAGAGAAAGACAAAGAGAGAGAGAGAGACAGAGAGAGAGAGAGAGAGAGACAGAGAGAGAGAGACAGACAGAGACCGAGACAGAGAGAGAGACAAAGAGACAAAGAGCGAGACAAAGAGAGACAAAGAGAGAGAGACAAAGAGAGAGAGACAAAGAGAGAGAGACAGAGAGAGAGAGACAAAGAGAGAGACAAAGAGACAAAGAGAGAGACAAAGAGAGAGACAAAGAGAGAGAGAGAGAGAAAGAGAGAGAGAGAGCAGCAGTGAGAGGACAGAGTAGTACTGTACACAGCTGAACAGAGAAACTGGGATGAGACATTGCAGTGTGTAGGCAGGAGGGGACACTCAGGTTCGTGAGAGAGGTGTGTTAAGAAGAATTTCTGACGGTGCCATATTGTCCTACTCCAACCTGTCAGCAGGGGGCGCTGCCGCAACACAGTTCAGATAATCTTCCACCGTGATGATGGTGGTAATACCAATACAAAAATCAACAAGAAAATCCAAAATCTAAATTGAAACAATGTCTTTTTTAATATTGAGGCGATCTCGAACAAGAAGAAGAGAAGAAGGCGCAGTCGGGACGAGAGTTTGGTTTGTTGCAGTGCATAGAGAGAGGGACTTTGGAGAAGGAGACGCTTGGTTTTTATTGCCTGGAGAGGGTCTCCTGTGATAACACACACACACACACTCTCTGAGACACACACGCTCACACAAACGCACAGGCCAACTCCTCTGACCAAAATGCTCCCCAAGAGCAGAGAGAGAGAGAGAGAGAGAGAGAGAGAGAGAGAGAGAGAGAGAGAGACAACAGAGAGAAGAGAGAGGGAGTGAAGTGAGGAGGGCTGGGTTGAACGACAACAGCAAATATGACAGATTCCTGTAGTGTTTCCATAGTCTGAGGGTGGACATCCAGCAGTTGATGAAACCTCTCTGTTGTGGATGAAGTTGGGGAAGAGGGAAGTAGTAGCTTCTCTCTGTTGTGGATGAAGTTGGGGAAGGGGGAAGTAGTAGCTTCTCTCTGTTGTGGATGAAGTTGGGGAAGAGGGAAGTAGTAGCTTCTCTCTGTTGTGGATGAAGTTGGGGAAGGGGGAAGTAGTAGCCTCTTTCTGTTGTGGATGAAGTTGGGGAAGGGGGAAGTAGTAGCCTCTCTCTGTTGTGGATGAAGTTGGGGAAGTAATATCCTCTCTCTGTTGTGGATGAAGTTGGGGAAGTAGTAGCCTCTCTCTGTTGTGGATGAAGTTGGGGAAGTAGTAGCCTCTCTCTGTTGTGGATGAAGTTGGGGAAGGGGGAAGTAGTAGCCTCTCTGTTGTGGATGTGATTAGTCCTAATGGACCTGGCTTTGCCCTCCTCTTCCTCCCTTCCTCCGTCTGCAGTGCACTCCTCCTCCGGGAGGCCCTCACATCCGCGAGGAGGAGGCCAGCTCGTAGAACAGCACGTAGGCGTCACTGCTGCGCACTTGGCTGGAGGACATTGGCGTTACTCTGTCAGGGGAGAGAGGAAGGGGGGGTGCATGTGGATGATCTGCAACGTTGTTGAGACAGTCAGAGGGGTGCAAAGAGCAACACAAATTGACACTATTATTACAGAAATGTAACTATGTTGAACTGGGAACAGCCATATTGAGGTTCCCTTCAACCGTTGTGTCACAAAACCATGGAAATGGACGGGGTATTCAGACGGTTGACGATCTAACAAAAAGGTACTTGTTTTATGGCAGGGAGATTTTAGAGTAACATTGCGTGGGTACTATCATACTGGGCCATTAAACAGAGAGAAAGTTAACAGAGGAAAGGGAGGGAAAGAACTTAAAAGAGAGAGTGAGAACTGCATAATGAATGAGAGTGGAGGAGCAGGGAAAGAAGACAGGTGGCTGCTGGGAGAGAGAGAGAGAGAAGCAGATAGGCTCTCACGAGGCAATGAGTGGGAGAGAGGTGAGAGAGCGAGGAAAAGAGAGGGGGAGGCAGAGAGAGGAAGGAGGTAAGCTACTGCACACTTGACAGAATTACAGGGAGGTACTGCTATTAAGAAAGCAAGTAGCTCTGGGTGAGTGGTATGTAGCCAGCCAGCAAGACAGACAGAAACAGGCTCTTCATGTCCTCTCTCTGACAGTCTCTGCTCTAGCACTCTCAACATGAGGCTCAGCAAATAAGGTGTGGTGGTCCGTTCTAAACAATATCCTATTCCCTACTGTATATAATGGTGCACTACTGTTGACCAGGCTAGGTATGAAAGTAGTGCGCTATAAAGGGAATAGGGTGCCATTTCAGATGTGTATGGAGTGAGGTGGAGGTGTATGGAGTGAGGTGGAAGAGAGCTTGAATGTTCTAAACAGGAGTATTTCAAGTGTTCTAAGAGTTCCAGTCAATTCAACCTAAATGAGATGACTTCTTGCTAGCAGAGCCTTGTGGGTAGTGTAGTGTCATAAAGGGAGAGGGAAAGACATACCTGGAGTCATTGAACGTGTACCATTCTCCCGAGGTGGGGTTGCGACAGTACGCTGTGTAGTGGCCACCCATGGTCGTGCCTGAGTGATTGGACACTGCGTACAGGTTATAAACTGCATTTACTGTGGGGGGGGCGAAAAGGGACAGGGGAAAGAGAGGAATCAGTAGAATGCCACTGTGATACCTCGACGGACGATTCTACCCGACAGACGATGGTACTCACTGCTGTTTTCCGAGGCAAACTCCCTGAGGTCCAGTTTCTCCATGGGGAAGTTGACAAATGTGGACAGTTTGCTGGTTCTCCGCGCTTCAGAGAAGCGTTTCAGATCTGGACACGTAGGTGGGTAAAGGACAAAACAGTGCAGGGAGGAAGTGTCTGTAAATACACAGAGACGGGGGCTTCATATGACGGTTCACATACATACATTTAACACATAGGCAAGCCTCTATAGCAACAGAGAGCACTTCTAGGCTGGTCCCAGATCTGTGTGCTTTAGCAACTCCTCTGACTACGATTGTCTCATACATGTTGTGTTGGCTGAAGCACATTATATGCAGATCTGGGACCAGGCGTTAGCCAACTCCTCTCTCTTTTACAACATCTAACAGGATAAGAGACAAACGCAGGCCAGAAATATAAGCGGCTTGAGAAAGGATACGAAGCACTAAGATCTTGGGGAATTTCTGTACAGTGAACTTCTTTGTGCATCTTCTTCTGGCTTTACACCTGTAGCACGTTGGTTTTTCATCGCCCTCGAGCACATCCTCTTTGGTGAAGAGACTCATGCAGTCCATCAGACTCACTTCTCCGTAGCCCTTCTTGACACATAGACACACGGCACATTAGGTTACATAAAAAAAAAAACTGTATGTGGGTCTGGTGAACGGTGAATGTACAACACTGCGGGGAGGAAGCTGGTGTGGATTGTCGATACTGACCTTGGCGATGGGTAGAGAGAGATCCCAGAAGGGGTCAAAGACAGTGGAGCAGTAGCCACACGTGCTGCATGTCAACGAGCTCTTCAGCTGACCCACAAACAGGTCTGTGGAGGGCAGGGCAGAGAGAGACCATTACTACCCCCCCCCACACACACACACACACGTGTGCGCAGGTTGGCATTTATTGTTATGAATTTTGCCCTGGAGGCAGAACGGAGCAATTTCCGCCAGATGGGCCAGCAGCAAAGTCAATTGCCTAGCTATATCGTTAAAAATGTGTTTGAGGTTAGATATTAGGGTTAGCGGTGTGGTTAAGGTTAGGTTTAAAATGGGATTTTATGACTTTGTGCCAGTGCCAGCTAGTGACATCTCCGCAGAGCTGCCACCGGGGAAAAATTCATGAAGATAAATGCCAACCTGCACACACACACACACAAACTACATCAATCAGCAGACTAAACATTACCAGAAAATACTATTTATTAACAGCACAGTGTTTACTTAACCACTGTGGGTGTTGATGCGTGCTCTTACCCACTATTTTACTGTCCTCTCTCTCCAGGTACTTGCTCCACATTCTATCCCCTTTCTCCCGGTCACTGTGGGAGGGACGACCGGACAGGAGGGGGTGTGTGTCAGTATTCAGTGAGTTAAAGCCTCATGCTCATCGATCCCGCGCCTCCCCTCTTGTAAACCCATGAGAAATCCAACCTCCACACCCACTGACTGCATACTAATACTGTGGGATGTGCCCTACCCTCCCGGTTAACCTACTCTTGACCATGGTAGTTAA
Source organism: Oncorhynchus keta (assembly GCF_023373465.1). Classification (NCBI taxonomy): domain Eukaryota; kingdom Metazoa; phylum Chordata; class Actinopteri; order Salmoniformes; family Salmonidae; genus Oncorhynchus; species Oncorhynchus keta. The sequence continues at coordinate 40,333,308 of NC_068421.1, forward strand.
TGGAGAAAGTAAGAGCAGGAGAGGAGAGCAACACTCACGGCAAGTGATCAAAGTCCTCTGAGCTGCCCCGCGGCCGCACCGTGACCCGGTTTACCTCGTTGTGCAGCCCGTCCAGCAGGAAGCGCAGGAACTCCTGGGCGTCCTGTTGGCTGGAGGGAGAGGGACACAGACAGACACACAGGTTATTGTTTTTTAACACATTGGAAAATCATCTACGAAGTTGTTCGATTTGGAGGATCTTAATGCGATCACGCTGTTGCACGAGAACTTTCCTGCAACGCAGGAATTGTCAAAACTTGTAGTGTATTTGAGGTTTAAAAACACTTCTGAAGTTTGTCATTTCCACTTTTGACATTTCTGACTCGATTTTCCCTTAAAATGTATCAACCCCTACAAAGACGTCTGTTAATTATAATCCATATAATAATTCACATTTCCTGTTGCTTGCAGGGTTATTTTCCTGCTGTAGCAAACTGGCTCAAATTAAGATCCTACATCTGTAAAATTTTCACCAGGGCCCATAGGGCTCTGCACTGGTCAAAAGTAGTGCACTATATAGGGAATAGGGTGCCATTTCAAAGGTAGGCTTGGTGAATAGTTAGTTGAACAACACGTACTTGTATCCCACAAATCGGGGGGCGTATCTCTGGATCTGAGTTTTGAACTCTGACGGGCCGACCGCCTCGCTGCTCGACGACGTCCACATGGTCTGGAGGAGCTTGGCAAATTCTAGAAGCACAACCGGGAAACCAAGACGATAGATCCAATCCCCTCGGAACAGTGGCAGACATTGTAAAACGGAAGACTTGATGGTAATATAAAATGTTCAGCATTCATTGACTAGAGGGGACTTAGGCTAGCTGTCTTACCCTCCATGAGTGCCCCAGTGTTGGTGCGGCTGTTTTTGTTAAGGTCGCGTCGGTGGGAGTTGTGGAGGCAGTAGTCCCGGAGGTTGTGCGTGTTGCTGAGACACTGCAGGATGGAGTTCATGAAGCACTGTAGAGACACACACACAAACACACAGTCTTTAGAAGCGGGCTAACACGCACACTACCGTGATGTTCATGGTACAGGAAGTTACAGCTTTGACAATAATGTTGTCAACGTTGCAGACAAACGTGCAGAGGTGAAATCGTGACTGCTGGAGTTATATTTAGATATTTTCTGTTACATACACACACACACACACACATCACGTGGCCACATGTGACATGTGCAAGCACGGGGGAAACAAGAAACAGTGGGCTGAGTGAATGAAAGGTAGCAGGGATAGAGAGAGAGAGGGAGACAGTCAAGTCCCCCAGCAGGTACAGAGTTCAACAGCAGCGAAAGCACTCAGATAAGGTTACTGTACACAGTGCAAGTAGACAGTTTATTTTGGGACCCATCCTTCTCCCTGTTGCCTGGCAAATACCCCCCTCCCCTCCTCCTGTTTGTAGAGCTATGAGATGGCAGATAATCTCAGCTAATGGAAATAGACTAGCTAAGGGAATGTGTTAGTGATATCGAAACACATCCCTTAAGCTGATGGCAGAGGATAGGACATGTGGATTACACTGTTTTCGGTACACTGGCAATATTCAACGTTTCTTCCACACCACGCATGAATAGAGGCCTAAATATATATGTATATATATGATGTGTGTGTGTGTGTGCACCCAGGCCACTACTTACGGTATTTCCCAGGTTCCGTAGGCCCACCAGGCCCTGGGCACTCTTGGAGTTCTGGGGAGGAGAAGAACACGTCAAGGAAAACATTTACGACAAAAGCATGTGAGCGAATGTCATTTTTTGCCAATGGCCCCACGGTCGAAGGACATCTGCGAGGAAACATGGGGGCCATCCTCAGAAGGGGAAAAAAAAACGGAGCCTTCCTGTTATAGGTTAGACTACTAGACATGCTATGAGATGTAAAGATGGACTTATTCTTTGTCAAACACGAGCCTGGTCCTGTTTCAACACAGAGGGAATCACGCCGCCTCAGATGGACAGTGTTTTCCACAAAACTGAAAGGTTGCGGCTTAGCAATAACCTGAAGGCCTTTGAGGTGGATAACGGTCTTCGATTGTCGACGAAGGGCCTTGGAGAAAAGAAAATGACTGACGTCACCGCAGTTTAATTGGAGAAGTTCAGTTGTTTTATAATTGAGCAGTAAACGGAAACAATTACCAAAGCACCAATCTGACTGCGGACAAAACTTTCATTACATACAGCAGGGCCTAGCCTATCTCTTTAATATGGAATGCAATGTGTTGTGCCTGAAGGCCTTTGTAGAAATGCTACAATCAATTATTTAGGCCTAGTACTTTGAACACAAGGCCCCATCACAATGATACAGTCCCCCACATTTAGATCAGCGGAAGGGAGACTGGGGTCGTTATGAAAACGGTTCACGCAGAGTCAGTCAGGCCAGTAACCCGCTCACAATGGTGTTTTTATGGGTTGATGTAGAGCACAGCGCTGCTGGGGAACAGGAGAGGGAACCTGATCCAGCTTCCTGTGGAACTCAATATAACACTGAAGTGACTGAAGCTCTCCAGTAACTCTCACCTGCATGTTCTGTTCTGGCTCATATAGCCTCCCTCCCCATGAGCGCAGGAGTGACCAACCACCACGGGACACACAGTGAAAAACAGACACACACCCATGTGCTCCTGGTATCTGGGAGTCCAACCAGGACAGTGTGTAGTGTTTATGTAGTTATGAGAACACCGACTTGGACGGCTGTAGCGTTTTACTATTATATAAATAACCCCACGCCGTCTGTCCCCCGTTCCCAACAGACCAGGAAAAACCCATCCAACAGTTTCATTAAATCAGGATGAACTAAATCCTCCTTTCTCAATTCAAATGTAAAATAAAGCTATTTATTAGTCCGTGACCACGTGAACAAAACACTTCCTGTTGTCAGTTATTGGTTTACTTGTTTTTACATTTGTGGGAAGTCGTGTGGGAGTGTAGGCTAAGCTTCAGGAGGACCACTGATTATGCTAATAACAATCACACACCGCTTGTCACCTCCAGAACGACACCCATGACGTCACAACTTGCCGTACTTTGCTGAGTAATATCATCGGAGCCCAAAATAGCACCTTTCCTTCAGAACTTGCTGCCGCGTTCTCATTGGCTGGCTTGCTGTCAGAGCGGTGTGACTGTCACTGCAGAAGTCATCCTGACAGCCGCTCGCCCCCGGGGGAACGCTATTTTTACACGAACGAGCTAGAGGACAATATGACGTCACAAACGCACTTCACATCTGGCAAGTGTGACTTGCTTGATTAACTGACTGACCAACCAGTGTTCTTCCTTGTACTAGTAACAGATGAATCAGTGTCACCCATTTTGAGAATGCCTCATTCATTAACAATTGATGAGCTCAAGTCTTCAAAGTGGTGTGACTAGCCCAGGCACATGCAAGAGGATTCATGCTGAATGCAACATCATTAGAAATGATCTCAATCTGTAGGCTTTTGGAGGATCTTTTTGGGTGACAAAGCTCTAGCCGGAGTCAACAGAGGGAAAAAAATGGGCTGATATAGAAGTGCAGAGAATGTTATTCTGTCCTGATCCCAGTCAGACAGTAGCCTTGTCTAGTCGGACCAACTGTCACAAGAGAACATACTTCCTCTAGATTCGCCAGATTCCCCAGAATACACATTGCACACAAATTGAAAATAAATACTGTGAAAGCTTGGCAAATGGGTTTGAGGTTCAAATTATGTTGGTCAAATGAATTCTCTGTCCATGGCCGAGTAACCCTACATTCAGGCCTACACCACAGTGCAACTCTATTGACAGCCATTCGAAGCAGTGAGCAGTTCTATTTCAGCAGAATGGTTGAAGGACTGGTACAGTCAGCTTGTGACCAATGTGTGACTGTGGATGGATACTACACGACAGGGGGGGGGTCGGTAGCCTAGAGGTTAGAGAAGCAGCGCCTGTGACTGGAAGGTTGCTGGTTCAAAGCCCCAAGCTGCCTGTGGGGAAATCTACAGATCAGGCAGGGTTACCGGCTTCAATATCCCTGTATACTGTGCCCGTGTTGGGTGTCAGGTTGGGTACTGGGACAATAAAGAATATCTGTGCAACTGGACCAATAAAGCAAGTATTGTTATCTCTCTCTGTGTGAATGCAGATCCCAGGCTGTCTTGCCAACTCCTATGGCCATTGTCAAGTGTTACAACATGCCCAGGCACATCCATTACACCAATCTATACATTGATCCAGAATATGAAGCCATCCGGCTGCCACCATAAGGTGATGAGTTGAAAGGCATGATGGAGTGTAATAGTTAGTGGTGGTGGTTCACACACTTCCCATTTTCAGAGTTGACCTTGTTTTTCCACATAACACGGAGACTGATGAATTAATTGCCTTGCATTCTCAATGTATTTACACATAACATGATCGCTGCCGCCACGCTATCAATCCGAGACGTCTCATTGAAATGTTATCAGTTGTTGTTGGGATTTCGGTGTTTTGGGTTCCTCTGCAGACACTGACATTGATACTGAGCTGAACTATCTCATGATGATTTTTTTATTTATTTATTTAACTAGGCAAGTCAATTAAGAACAAATTCTTATTCACAATGACAGCCGACACCGGCCAAACCCGGACAGACAACGCTGGGCCAATTGTGCGCCGCCATATGGGCCTCCCAATCACGGACGGGTGTGATGCAGCCTGGATTTAAACCAGGGTGTCTGTAGTGGCGCCTCAAGCACTGAGATGCAGCGCCTTAGACCACTGCGCCACTCGGGATCCTGGTACAAACAGCCAGGTACAAGTTGTGCCCTGAATGCTGAATGGGTTGAGTAGGCCAGGCCTGCCTGACACGGTTCCACCTTGCTCCACGGAATGCGGTAAAATCATTAGCTAGCAGCAGTGGGTTGTGTTGAGTGAGAGCTGCTGGAGATGGAGAACAGTTTGTTTTGACCTTCCTGTGCCTGGCCCCTAACAGGAAGCAAATACAACAGCAACCCACCAACTGTCTTCACATGGAGTGACTAAGCGGGTCATGGACCAGCTCAATCAATTGATATTTACATCCACGGTCTCTCTGAATGTTCAACACCAAGATAATCCACTGAAACAATAGCAACACTTCCTCTCCTTTCAAAGCAGGTTATAGGAAACCCTTACAAGGACTAACATGATCCAAAGATAAAACACATTGTGATAGACAGATACTAGCATCTGCCACTGGGCTTTCACCTCATGAGAGCGAAGCCCGGGAAACACGGATAGCGTAGCCAAGTATACTTTCAGTCGTGCCACTCCGCTCCTTCAATTGAGTTTATTCATTGAAGCATTCAATACAATACACTCTCTCTGGGATGAAGCCAGATTATTGAAGATGATCAATGAAGTGTCAACGTTCAAGGTCGTAATAAAATCATCAATCATTGGTGGATAACTGTTTCGGTGGCCAAGGAGTTATCCAGACACGGCTAGATCCACAAGCGCCATTAGCTCACTAATGTACGTCAGACGACTTCAACATCAGTCTGAAAATAGACCCCTTGACCAACAATTTTACCTTGATTTGTTTTTCTCTCTGGACATGGAATTATGGGTAAAAAAAAAATAGCAAGAGGGTGGGACATAATGCCTCGTGTATTACAGTTGTTGCATAATAAAAATAATTTAAACATCCATTCTAAATATATTTTGATACAGGACTTGGCTATGTAATATCATTCAATATAGGAGCAATTGCTGGCTATGGAGTGAGATTAATTTGAGATTGTATAACTAGTCTAATGACCTGCCAGAATACTGATCCTCCACAAAGGCTTAACGGAGGTTTAGCCTACTGCTAGATTGAATGCAATGCTATATTGCTGTCAATGCTGATGTGTAGAAGAACCCCTAGTGAGATCAAGCCTCCTAGATCCTTATTGATTAACAACACATATATTACTGTAACTAATACGCAGACAAGCATTCGATAGATCATCTTGGTGCCAATATATGCTATGTTGTTTTTACCTTGGCTTGATTAATGAGAAGTCCTACAAAGGTTGACACCAGCACCGAGCCAGACATGCTCGAGCTTTTCCGCCGCATCTCTTGCTTCAAGAACGGGAAAGCAGAGGCCGGGGGTTCTTCGGGTACGGTCACCGTGTATGACTGTCTTATGCTGGGCATGTTGACTGTCTGAGAAAGTCGGCTATCGGTGTGTTCTGATGCTATGCCGGTACCAGGCAGATAGAGCCGGTGCGCTCTTGATTCACCGGGAGTTGCCGCTCGTTCTCCTGATTTCTATGTCGCAGGATCTTCGTATGAAAGTGTAGCCTACGTTACGAATATATTCGTATTTTCTCTCGAGCTTGTTCGTTTCCTTTTTGCGGTTGTCATGAAAAACCGAGCCATTCATCTACACTCGATTTACAAGCGATAGATACCAGGCTGACACTCCTGATATCATGAAAAAACACATAAACAATACATTAATTCAATAGTTTTGTAATGAAAACAGACTGAGCAATGTCTTATTTTCCCCCACATTAATTCCATAAATCGAAGACCTCCAGTCCACGCAAATCACAACACTTATCACTCGTGCGGCAATCAACCCTAGGGCTGATTGAGCAGTAAATGTACAATACCTCTTCAATCTTTTTACAACCCGGACAGCCATAGGCCCGCCTCTTTTCGGCTTAATACTACAGACGTCAGCCGCTGCCACAAACCTCTCCGACGTCAAACACCGTCAGATTGGTCCGTTCACATTTCTACGAATTACTTGAAGGACTCAGAATGGTGCTTCCAAGGACACCGGTGGAACGTTCACTACGGTTGTCCATACGTCAAGCAATGAGATACAACACATTCACTGTCCAATATGTTTCTCTTTTTAAAAAAAAGGGCTACTCAGTGTGAAACCCATTCATTTCAGCGCAGGACTACATTTCAGAGGAGCACAGTAAATTGTGTTTGGGAGAGTAGGCTACTACATGCTCATAATCTGTTCGGCTATTGGCCATGGCTGTACTACTCTTGTTGTAATAATACATCTATGCCTAGTTAGCTTCACAGAGGAATACAGTCACTGTGACCCCTACCACTCAGCCCCTGCATAAAGTTTTCAGACCATTTGAAGGTCAAACATTGATGGCTAAATTTGGCTTACAGTATGTCTCTTCTGTGCGTTGTGGCAGATGGGGAGGAACATCAGAATCAACCATCAAGCCTTTTGTAAATTCCCAGTAAAGAAGAGCTCCTTCTCTGGAATGTGAACATTCTGCTGAAGGAGAACAGGGTCGACCTAACATATCTTAGCTACATTCAGTACCAAAGGTGAGAAGCACAAAAGGTGAGGTTTTACAACACGGGCAAAACAGATTGTAGGCTAGAACATGTTTTCCTCATGCAACAAATAGGATTAATTGCCAAACCCTTGTCAATTTGCTGTCAATCAATAAAACTAAGTGCTGACTGCAATTTACCCTCTGTAATAAACATTTAGCACCGTTAGCTCTGAACTCTCACCTATGAGAGACAAACATGTTTGCTTGTTTACAGGCTTCAACACTCTATCTTGTTGCTCACCCCTCTTGCTCAATGTCTAAAAATACCCCGATTTATTAGGACTCAAAAAGTGAGTGGGAAAATACAGATGGCTTTATGCAGCTAAAATTCCATCGGTCCATTTCAATTTCACCACCTCTCTTAAAACCTAACAAATGACAGTAGCATTGGAAAAGTACAGAGTCCCCGACACGGCTAAATGTATTTGCAAGGACGTTGCCTATTACATTTGAGGAGATCAGAATGACATTTCCCCATACCAGTCACACATAGAGCAGTGGTCTGCCAAGAAAGGGGATTGGTAAGCAGGAGACATTGTGACGCAGGTGTGAAAATGAATCGAGATCTAAACATCTTCAGCCATCAACTAAAGTTCACCCTGGTCAGAGTATGATAACGGCTACAGAAAGTAGCATAGGTCTATTATGAACAGCATACTGCTGCCTAGAGGCCCGCCCACCTATATTTAAATGTTGATTGCAAAAAAAAAAAAAAAAAAGCTTTATTTCACGAGGCAAGTCAGTTAAGAACAAATTCTTATTTTACAATGACGGCCTACAGAGGCCAAACCCGGACAACGCTGGGCCAATTGCGCTCTGTCCTATGGGACTCCCGATCACGGCCGGTTGTGATACAGCCTGGATATAGGCTGGATACAGGCTGTATCACCAATATAGGCTACCTAGACTATCACCTTGATTCCATATGAAATGATCTACTAAATGGGTCTACTAAAATGTAACAACACTGGCGTAGATTACTCATGCTGCCACAGCTACTTCCTTAGCCGTTGGTCTTTAGAAACGTCTTCCTCCATCATTGTGATGTGCTCCTGATCTAGAAGCAACGTGGCAGTAAATGCAGTAAGTCCTACCGAAAGCATCGCTGGCTGTGACGTGACTCCTGCTCAACTGAGCTAAATTGTACTAGACTAACCTAATGAAACGCCACGAGCGTTGCGTCTATGACGCATGCATGTTTCTGTAATTGTAATTGCATGTGTCGTCCACATCTAAATTCTCTTTATGGTGTCTAGATCTGTAAGTTGTTATGTCGGATATTTGTCTGAAACATTGCCCCCCCTACTACTGCTGCTGTTTTGTTTGGACCAGGTCTCTCTTGAAAAATGTATTTGATCTCAATGAGACTAACCTGGATAAAGGCTCAATCAAATATTTGTTTTTAGAACAAAACATCAAATATAGATTTGATCTCAATGAGACTAACCTGGATAAAGGCTCAATCGAATATTTTAGTTTCATAACAAAACATCAATAGGGCAGAAAGTCACATGTGAGTCAAGAGGGGAGGTATATTGTTGTACTTACTGTTTCATTGAAGTGATGTGTAGGCTAAATGGTAAAGAGAGAGGGCAGTCCCCAGCTCAGTCTTGTGACCTAGCACGTGTACACAACAAACAGCCAAGGAACACATTCCATTATTTACCAGGCTGAGTGTGTGTGTGTGTGTGTGTGTGTGTGTGTGTGTGTGTGTGTGTGTGTGTGTGTGTGTGTGTGTGTGTGTGTGTGTGCGTGGTGTAACAATCCCACCTTCAGGGGAGATGGAAGAAAACACAGAGCCTAAAGGATAGCAAACTACAAAATCCGACAAAGAAATCAATTTTTTGTATTTTGTCTTCAGAGCTAAAGACCTGGTTGAACATCTGCCAACTACATTTCCTATATAAAGGGCATATCAAGGAGACTCATTTGTTCAAGCAAACGCCCAAACTGGTTAGCACAACCAAAAGGAAAGTAAATCCCGTAGTTCAGCATAAAGCTAGGCTAGGATACATTTCAAAGTTTTGAAACTCGGCTAAATGCAACAATCACTCAAGTACAGCACACAACATTAATGAAAAGGACTTTCTGTTTCTGTTGATATTTAGGCTACTCGTCATTCTGCGGGCACTGATTGTAACGGAACAGAGGAATACGTTCTGAACGGTCATCGTTGCACTTAAAATCCCATCACAAAAGGCCTGCTGTTCTCAGTGCCAACTAGAGTACAGATACAGTTTGGCAACGTACTGAACTGTTCGAATCCACTCCCCAATCAAATTCAGCAGGTCACCAGACTGGCGTTACATTTTCATTTTCATCAAAGCGTTATACTACTGTAGCCGACTGAACAAGGTGGCAGATATGCAACAAACATACTGTTGAATCCGCACGAGTCTAGACATAGGATAAAGCAACCAAGAAACAAATGGCAGAGTTGCGGACACATAATGGGATGCCTGGGGGTCCATCAGACAGAAGTTGTATAACGGTTCTGAAAGTGTGTTTTAATACCCGTTGTAATTACCCGACCACTAATTCAGCCCCCCAAACAAAACCCCTCCTAGCCCTCTGAGGTAAAGAGAAAAAGGTTATAAAACACAGTAGGCCTATGTAACTAAAACGTAGCGCTAAGGGTGATAGCCTAGCTTTTAGGCTACTTCTCTAACTGATCAAACCCTTTTGCACGGGGTGGGCCTACTTTTTAAATCCCTTTTTTTTCTTCATTTAACTGATTCCATTGTAAAATCCCAGGTTTGTCCACCCCAGACTACAGCACAGTATGAAGACAGAACAGTAGGCTGTGCATGAAGGCAGCACTACACAGCGCTATTATTACTGTGTCCAGGACTGTGCCAGCCAGCTCGTCCCGGGGTAAAGAGATAGGATGATGGAGTTGATGGACTTTATTGCCAGGGCTACTTCTAGGGCCACTGCCACAAGGTAGTTTAGAGTTAGACGCCACCACACTAGTGAGTTGGCGTGGAACACGAGTTCATTTGGGTTCAGGAAAATAACGGAGCTATTTTTCTCAGTGCCACTTCTAATGTCGATGCCATTGTTCGTTGTAACTAGGAGCTGTGTATTGGGGTCGTATTCATTATGCTCCAAATGGAAGAAAACTAACTGAATTAGGGAGGGAGTACCTTAACTTGACCGATAAGAAAAGCTCATTTTCGTTTCCCGTTGCAGAGCATTTTGCTACAGTGTGCCTTAATGAATACAACCCAGGGCACTGGGTAGTGTGCAACAGCTGGCAGCACTGAGCTTTAGGATTAAACCGTTTGCCTGGCCGTGCCTGGCTGGATGACCTCAAATGGCATGACGTGAGATCAGGATGGCGTCACAAAAGCCTTTAGACTAACTGGGCATTTCCTTCACAATGTTTTCCCATGGTTCGTCGGTCAGTCAGCTTTGTGATAATGAACACAAATCCTATGCAGTAGGCCTATATGGATCGACTCCCAAGGACACGCAGTATAATAGGCACTGAGGCCTATTTTCAATGCAGCTTGCTAGTCACAGGCAGTGACACCCAATCACATGTCATCCTACCCACCTCTGATTCTCTTAATTAGGAACGGTTTCAGTTGACGAGGAACTGTCCCAGTCTAACACATGAAGTGTACCTTTGAATCAGTATCTGTGAAGGATCTCGTTGTTACTCTGAGTCTGGACCCTGATCTCTCTTTTGACTAACGAATGAAAAATATTTCAAGACCAGCTTTTTCCCCATCTCCGTAACGTTGAAAAAATCAGAAACTTTATCCCAAAAATGATGCAGAAAATCTAATCCACGCTTTTGCCACTTCAAGATTAGATTAACGCAATGCTCTACTCTCCGGCTACCTGGATAAGGCGCCAAATAAACTTCAGCTAGTGCAAAACACGGCTGTTAGAATCATACAGTATTATTCCAGTGCTAGCCTCTCTGCCGTCTTCCTGTGAAGGCTAGGGCTGATTTCAAGGTTTGACTGTTAACCTACAAAGCATTGCATGGACTTGCTTGTACCGTATGGTACGGTCAATAAGATTCCTTATTGTTCCTAGAATTTCTAAGCAAACAGCTGGTGGCAGGTCTTTCTCCTTTAGAGCTCCTCTTTTATGGAATGGTCTGCCGATCCATGTGAGAGACGCAGTCTCAGTCTTTACTGAAGACTCATTTTATCTTTTCAGTAGGCCCGATGATTGAGTATAGTCTGGCCCAGGGGAGCGAAGGTGAATGGCAAGGCATTGGAGTGACGAACCACCCTACTCTCCATTGGGATTCTCTACCTCTGACCTTATTATGGGGGCGTGAGTCACTAGCTTGCTCGCGCTCTCCCATGCCATCCCTAGCAGAGTGCATCTCTTCATGCCAGGCCTTTCCCCGCTTTACTCGACTCCCTTGGGTGGGTTGAGTTACTGACGTAACCGTCCTGTCCGGATTTGCGCTCCCTCAGGCTCATGAGGTGGGGGAGATCTTTGTGGGCTATACTCAGCCTTGTCTCAGGGTAGTAAGTAAATTGTCTGTTGATATCCCTTAAAGGGTGACTGCACTTGGTGATTTTGCCTCTTTTTAGACGTGGTTCATTAAGAAATGCTAGTGGCCCTGACTGAATTCAAACGTGAGTTTGTTTCGGGGTGTGGTTTGATGTGTGTGTGTGTGTTCGCAGGTGGGAAGAGTTAACCAAATTATTTGTGATAAGCCAATTAGCTTCAGCCGGCTGGTGTGCAACCGTGGCAACACTGAGCCTTTTTCTAAAATGTTTTATGAGATTGAAAGAACACACTGGGAAGGATCTTAGACCATTCTTCCATACATAATCTTTCCTGATCCTTGATATCCTTCGTCAGCGCTTATGGACTGCCCTCTTCAATTCAAACCACAGGTTTTCAATGCAGTTCAAGTCAGGAAACCGAGACGGCCATTGCAAAATGTCGATTTTGTGGTCTATACATTGTTGTTGTTGTTGTGGAATTTGATGTGTGCTTGGGGTTATTACCTTGCTGGAAGGTCCACTTGTGGCCAAGTTTCAGCCTCCTGGCAGAGGCAACCAGGTTTTTGGCTAAAATGTCCTGGTACTGGGTAAAGTTCATGATGTTATTGACCTTAAGAGAAAAGGGCTTTAAAAAATACATTTTATTGATTGATTGGTATCATTAGCTAGGTTTCCCTTTACTTGGCAACATATTTTCATGTGAATATAAAACATTTTCCCACAAGAGACGTTTCCATCCAACTGTGCGTGATGACGTAGTGCACATGAAAATAACTTTTCCAGTTAAGATCTCATGTACTAAATAAAAAATGCACCGCATTTTCAACTCTACCGATGGTTTTGTCACAAAAACTGTTGCGTTATACTGGTCTTGGCAGCTGCTCTCTAGCCAGCAGTTTGCAGATACAATGTGGGTAGGCTAGCCTACATGACGATGAGATTATCACTGATAAGAGCGAGACCATTTGTATTTGTCAAAAACGGCAGCCAAGCATCAATCATCATGTCACCAGAATAAGACTCGATATTTACTGGAAAGAAGCATCATGCTCATCACCATTCACTTTCACCACCCTGTGAAGATCTACAAAAAAGTTCATCTGTAGCCTAATAAACTACATTCTTTCCCAAATCGTAGTGGGAGGAACACACAACATGCCATCGCGTAACTCCAGGTTTACTTTGACATGGTGCTTATTATATCAATATTTGCGCATAAAGGTGTGTCCACCAAATTGTTTATCGACAATTATGAAACTGTAGCGAAATGTCCTGTTTCCGTCCGCACTGTCGTGACTTTTTCAATGTGTCAGGCAATTCATAAATGGAAACCTCGTTAAAGAAAGCAGCTACGCCAGTTGTCTTCTGGTGCTTGTGTCAAACACAACAGCTTGTTTATCAATGAGAGAGAGGTGAATAATCAGATGTCTTCGAGAGAAAAATCATGTCTTCCTAGAACGATCAATACCACAGTGTACTTGACCTACACAACCTCCTTTCTCCCATCCTGACCTTCCGTCACTCAGCCTGGGAGAGAGCTGCTCTGATGAGAAGCTGCTGGTCTGACTGGTTTCTCCGAGGCATGACCCAACACGTTCCTCAAAACATGACCCCATAAAAACTCATCCGGATCCATACCCGAGAACAAAGGCTTTCCTTGCACCACATGGAGTGGATGAGCTGACAAACCGTTGTGACTCAGCCCACAGGGATGCCTGACAGTCTGGACGAAGATTCAACGCAGATATTTATTTTTGATAACCTTTATTTAACCAGGAAAGACCATTGCGGTTCGAAACATCTTTTTGCAAGAGTAAGATTGAGTTGAGCCCCTATCTCCTAAATCAACCCCCCCATAAAGTGCAATCACAGTTCTCAGACAAAGTTGGCACACATAGTCCTTACTTCACCTGCTCTGGGCACCTGCCTACTCTCCTGTCATGGTACGGGGATTTACTGTATAAACTCCCTGCTCTAAACCGGTCCGGGTGGAACATTATACGAATTAGGAAGGATAATTCAAATGACTTGATGAGAACATTCGAGCCCAGGGCTCAGGAAATTCTCTCGTGACATTAAGAGAAAAATCTCAACCTCTTGGCCCCAATAGGCAATCCAGTTCCACTGTTCCACGTACAGGAGAGTCATTCCCTCATTGACTGGTGACTGTTAATTAGAGAGAACATTCCGTACCACTTGCGAGTGGCTTCGGTAATTCAGAGATGGTGGGAAGCAACGGTTAGCCTCGATGCCTCCTTCACTGAAGAGTTTCATTACAGTGCATCAACAGCCTCTTTGCCTGCCGGATGCTGATCGTGATAGATGTTGCGAAAGCAGCTCCACGCCAACAACAAAACAGCCTTGTCAAAGAGATCGGCTTGCCCGGTTGTGAAACAAATGTCCTCCTACTTCTCCTTCCCACAGTGGTCAGTAATCAGGGCTAATCCCGTAAGTGGGTTCATTCACACTCCGCTCTCTAAGGAGAGGGAGAGGAGGATAGCCAGGCCAGCCACTCCCCAGATGTCATTACTCTCCATGCGTCACAGAGGGAACACAAGGAGTCTAGTCAACGGTACACCTGCCTCTCTGACAGTCAGTATGCAGGTTTCCACTGACCCAGGTTTATTCAACAAAAGCAATGTCGGGGAATAAAAATCCATTCCACAGGGGTGTATTTTTCTTTTGTCTACCTTTCTTTATTTTCGACCAATTTCTCAGAAAAAAAATGATGATTCCTGAATACTTTTGAAGGTACGCAGGGCATGTGATGTAATCATGTAACTAACTATAAGCTCCGGTCCGCATTTCATTTTACATGCCTACTGTTTGCAAAATCGATTCATTCAACAACAAAAAAATGTGTTTCTTTGCAGGGCAATGATTGTCCTGACTGTCAAGGCCTGAATTGCTTCGCCTTGTTTTTCTGGTTGCCTGGCAAGTTTCACCATTCAACTATTTTGGATATACAGGAGTGCCAGTTTCACTGTGAAATGGACCATGGCAATACGTTGGCACATGAGAATTATTAGAATATGGCAAATATTTGTAAATGACTGCATTCTATCCATGCTGGCTTTCGCGGTCTACCTGAGACATGATAGGTGGGATGGCATACTGGCTGTCGCCAATTTATTAATGCTCAATTAGCCTAAAATGGGTCATTTGTGGTTGTTTGTGTGACATCATTACACAAGATAGTTAAATGGACACGCACCCTAGCAGGCAATTGTCGCATCTATTTTCTATGCCCACTTTCTAAATGTCAACAAAAGAAATCAATGGACAAGTTCATCGAAACATATATAGTGACACACAGACAGACGCACAACCTCTTTGTCTAGCCTGGTCCCAGGGCTTTGCCAACCCATATGGTCATTGTCACATCAAACATGCAGGACCCATAGGAGTTGGCAATGCTGGGACCAGGCTATAGCTACGGCCTCACTGAGGAACTTCCTGATTCATCATCATAGGGAGAAAAAAAAATGCATTTCTGAGGACCTTATGGGAGCTATGGCAACAGGCATGTTTACAATCTTACATACAGGGGCATGGAGATTTCTTTCAGCATGTTGTCTCTGTAAGATGAATTTCCTTTTTTATGGAAAATAGACCTAATATAGATAGCTGACATGGCTGCATTTTATACGTCAATACTGTATGAATGAATGAATACTGAAACAATTGTCTAAGACCTACTTTATACTGTGCAGTGAGTGACAGTGTTCCCATCATATGCGCCTATTGTTGCCCTAGGCCAGTGAGTGACTGTGTTCCTCAACACAGGACCTTAGTACTGTACAGTAACAGTGCAGAGCAGCTGTACTGACCATGAGCCCCCCCACATGGTGGCAGTCTGTCATGTCAGTGGCCTGAGATCTAAATCGGAGAACACAGCAAAAAGTTAAGCAAACAGAAGAACACTGGTCTTACCGGGGAGTCCCTGGTGGGGGAGCTGGGTCGTCCGTTGCTGCTGTCGCTCCTCTCGTAGGAGGAGGTGAAGCGGCTACCACCACCGCTCTTCAGGCTGCTGCTGCTCAAGGCCTCCTGCGTGGCGCTGTGGGACAGGCCATAGCTGGAGCTCTGCAGGCTGCTGTTGTAGGAGTCGGCCACATCGCTGGCCCTGCTCCGGTAACCCCTCAGGGCGCTCGAGGAGGAGGAGGAGGAAGGGGACGTGGGCTCGTTGAGGCCCAGGGACGACAGGTCCCGCGTCAGGTCACTCTGGCTCGACGACCTCCGGCGGCTGAGGGAGATGCTGGATGCGCCAGGCGACGAGGAGAGGTAGCTGGAGCGGCTGGGCGTGGTGGACGAGGAGTAGCTGCTGTAGCCAGTGTAACCGGAGCCGCCGCTCAGGCCCGACGAGCCATAGGTCTTCACCGGGGTGCGGCTCAGGCTCTCGCTGCGCCGGCTGCTGCTACTCAGGAGGTCAGTGCGGGGGATGGGCCGGCCCCGGTCGAGCTCCAAGGAGGTGCTGTAGTTGCGAGCGCGGCTGGCGGCGCTGCTCAGGTAGCTGGAGGAGGAGTAGCCCGAGGAGGAGGCAGCATTGCTCCTGTAGGAGGGCAGCCTGTCCCGGTCGGAGGTGTAGGAGCTGAGGGAGGATGGCGTCAGGGAGGAGCCATAGGAGCTATAGGTACTGGTATAGGAGGAGCCGGTGTAGCGCTTGGCGGTGGTGGAGACGCGAGACATGCTGGATTCTCAGCCACGGGTGATGCGGTGGAAGACCGCATCGACTGCAAGACAAGAGAGAGAGCAGAAATCAGTGAGTTTCTATCTTCAGACTGTGAGCCGGAACAACTTGATTTCCAAAAATGAAAACTTATTTAGCAACATTTGAATCTTTATAAGCACTAAATGAAATTGTATATTTTATATCAGATCGGCTTTTATGGGTTAGTCTCATCTGATCACGAAACAGGTAGGATGCCATAGGTCACTAGGTCAAAGTCCAACTCTTTACATATAGGTGCACTATTTATCAACAGGCTGAATATAGAATGGCTCATTGCTCGAGACTGAGTTTTTACTCATGTACAGGATGCAGATATTCGACAAGCAACGGCATGTGACCCTCCTTGGAACACATTACACAATATCAGCTGTGTCATCAGTATTCAAACTGAAGTAGCACACTGAAACACTGCTCACGCAACCAACTGGAAAGTCATGCTTGGTAATGTGATGTACTGTCGTAGCGATGGGTTGCAGAGCACAACGTTGTGGCCGGCTGAATGCACCCCTGGGCATCCTGTAACGGGAGAGTCCCCGTCAACGAAGCACCGAATGTTTCTGGTGGCACAGTCTGTTCCCGAGGAGAGACAGGGCTCTTGTTCACAAGGCAGTGCAGCATCTGAATAAATAAAAGTATCTGGTGTTGTCGATCCGTGTTGGGTTCAGTGGGGGAAGCTCCTGTTTCTTTAATCTCTCTCTCTCTCTCTCTCTCTCTCTCTCTCTCTCTCTCTCTCTCTCTCTCTCTCTCTCTCTCTCTCTCTCTCTCTCTCTGTCTCTCTCTCTCTCTCTCCTCCTCTCTCTCATTCCAGGCCACAGGGGCATCAATAATTCAGCATATGGATCTGGAGTAGGCAGAGCACTGAAGTCAGGCAAAGACATACAGCTCTGTGCAGCTAGCTAGACCCAGCCGGGCTGCTCAGGCTCTGGAGCACTACTGCTAGGTTAGCTTAGCAAGGCCATGCCCAACCTAGCCTTGCTTAGACTCTCACCAAAACCCCACAGTGGATATGTGGGTATAACTGGCCTACCATTTCGCCATGTATCCTGCACAAAGATGGCTGGACTGTAAAAGGAACACCGCTGTAAACATGGGCCAGTACCTCAAGTCTGCCTCACTATTGTTTTGTTCATCTCTTTTCTCCCCCCGTCTCTAAATAAAACAGCAGTACTATGACAAATCCTAGGTCCCGGACTAGGTTGACATACTGAACCTTGTTTGTGGTTCTCTGTTCTCCCTGGGATTCAGGTTCGAAAGTCAACCTCTCTTCGTGTGTTGTTGAAATAGGCAACCCTGATCTAACAGATGTCCACGTGAGCAGACCTGGCATATAGCGACAGGCCGCCTACAGGAGGGTCAGAATCCACTTTGGCCACGTAGAAATGTCTTCAAATACAAAGAGAACGGGGGGTAACAAACACAGAGCACTACCTCCACCACACGACCAAATAACAGTGACAGTGCCAATTTGCACTGCAAGGCAAATCTGGACATGTCTATTTGAATAATAACCAGAGAGAGTGATTGTACTTGTGACCCCTGGCAACTACTTCCACACATTCCTAATTGCCCTCCCTATTAACATACACAACATCATTTAGGCTACTTCAGGTGTCTCGTCCAATAAATGAGGGCCCTGACTTGAGGCAAGTTCAGGCGTGCCTGGCGGCCACTTGAAGAGAGTCGCAAACAACATCCATCCATGGGGAGTACAGCCTAAATGGACATGGGATTTGTAAGATGACGGCAGCACAGCACTATTACGTTATTCACTTCTGAAACCAGAAAACACACAAATCTGCTGGTTGCCCTGCATCTCAGCATCCCCAAAGGCTCTACTAAACGGTGGTTTCCATGACTACACGGCAACAAGCATCATTTGACCGCCACACAATCTGTGTCAAAGCAGGTGTTGCACTGATCCCATTGACTTCCTGATTCCCTTGCCCTGCAGAAATATAAGGTCCATCTAGCTATAGCCTAGGGCACAGTAGATGAGCATACAGAATAGGCAGATCGCCTTTTCAATCTATAGGCCTAATCCAAGTTTATTCCCCAAAGACGATATATTCCTGTTACCATCTTTACCTGGAAAATCCAGTAATTCCCAAGCAGGTGTAGGCTATATAATTGAATAGGGCCTACACCCTGAAACCTCACACTGAGCCACTCTTTCACACATTCGGTCCATCCCTACTTCTTCCACTGATGACAGTGTAACTGTGTTATTCTGATCTCTCAGCCTAACAGGGGTTATAGAATGTGTGACGACGCAGGAACGCTCTGTTACACCCAGCGTGACATTGCATGTTAGAATGTCAGATCAGTGTGGACTCTCTGTGGAGTGCTGGGAGGGGAGGCAGGTGAAAAGTGTTGTGCTAACGCAAATTGTGGGTTCTGTGGACAGGGCGGTACCTAGCACTGCCTACCGCAGGTCTGTTGAGGGTTTCAAAACGCTCATGCTCTCATAGCGAAGTAGATCGACTGACACTTTCAAAACAGTCACAAGGCCTGCGCCTCAACTGAAACAAGTGAAAAAGTCCAGTAGCTGAGTCTGACAGAGAGGGATCAAGACAGGCCACCATGACAGGACAGTGTGGCACAGTAACTCTGTGACTCTAAACTAGCTAGCTAGCAATATAATGCTCCTCACCTACTAGCCTATATTATTATCTACCTTAGCTATGGCACGTCACCGATTTAGATACTGAAAGTCTACCGTGTGTTTTTTTTTACCTCCTAAAATGCACAATCCCTGTGAATCTGTGCCATAACAACATATAATCATATATAAACTCATCACATAAACGTCCTCCCACTGTCAACTGTGTTTATTTTCGGCAAACTTAACATGTGTAAATATTTGTAAGAACATAACAAGATTCAACAACTGAGACATAAACTGAACAAGTTCCACAGACATGTGACTAACAGAAATGATATAATGTGTCCCTGAACAAAGGGGGGGGTGGGGGTGGGGGGGTAAAATCTAAAGTAACAGTCAGTATCTGGTGTGACCACCAGCTGCATTAAGTACTGCAGTGCATCTCCTCCTCATGGACTGCACCAGATTTGCCAGTTCTTGCTGTGAGATGTTAGCCTACTCTTCCACCCACCTGCAAGTTCCCGGACATTTCTGGGGGGAATGGCCCTAGCCCTCACCCTCCGATCCAACAGGTCCCATAATTGCTCAATGGGATTGAGATCCGGGCTCTTCGTTGGCCATGGCAGAACACTGACATCCCTGTCTTGCAGGAAATCACGCACAGAACGAGCAGTACGGCCCCATTTCTTCAGGGACACATTGTATCATTTCTGTTCGTCACATGTCTGTGGAACTTGTTCAGTTTATGTCTCAGTTGTTGAATCTTGTATGGTTAATACAAATATTTACACATGTTAAATTTGCTGAAAATAAACGCAGTTGACAGTGAGAGGACGTTTCTTTTTTTGCTGAGTTCATATAAGGTCACCAAATTCTCATAGGAATACTGTTAGAAATCAGTGCACGTAATGTACCTTGTTGGTTGGATCTTAGGGGGAGCTATATTTACCCTGAAATGTGAGCAGATAAAGAGACTCGTGTCTGTGAGGGCTGCACTGACGCCAAAGCCCTAACTCGGCCCAACGGCAATCGCACCAAACTGTCCATGCCAGCCGAGTCTACATCAGAACGCAATGCACAAAAAAAACTATGTTGATTCAACGTACAATTGCAAGGCAAACCAGCTGCAATAGGATTGTGAGTTTGCTTAACATTTGGGCATATAGCT
The DNA here is from genome assembly GCF_023373465.1 of Oncorhynchus keta. Lineage (NCBI taxonomy): Eukaryota > Metazoa > Chordata > Actinopteri > Salmoniformes > Salmonidae > Oncorhynchus > Oncorhynchus keta. The sequence continues at coordinate 40,353,604 of NC_068421.1, forward strand.
TGAACCAACATACATTCTGAATTTGAATTGTATGTACATTTTAGGTCAAATTACTGACAGATTCAATTCGTTTATATAAATGTATGATATTTATGTTTGTGTTGCATAATATTATTCAACCAATCAATGTACATGCAAAAATACAGGCATTGAAATAAACAATTCTGAAAAGCAACCTGCAATAGAGCATGATGGGAAATATGATAATGATGGTTATGGCTTTGAGTGATTTTAAGAAAACATAAATTTGTAATTTTACTCAACAAGCTTGTTCAAATTCAGCTCATTTCAAGCTGAGTTTGTTGATTCGAAGTACAATTGTAAGGCAACCAGATGCACTAGCATTGTGAGTTTGCTAAACATTTGGGCATATAGCCAAGCTGAACCAACATACCTTCCAAAGATGAATTTGTCATTTGACTCAACACGTTTTTATACATTGACCTCACTGTGAGCAAACGTTCACACATTAGCTCCATTTCCTGTCCTTCGGAAGTCTACCCAACTCACAGAATAATGCTGATTGAGCAAATTGGTTAAGTTGGCTTTTTTACAGTGTACCATCCGCTTGTAAAGATTCTACTCTGATATCAGCTGAGAGATAGGCCTATTTAGTTATATCAACCCTTTTCTTCTGTTTGTACCTCAGATGAGAGCATTAGCTAAAAGTGACCCACCAAAAGGGCAATATGTGTGTGCGATTGATGCTCCAATCTCTGCTGTAAGTGAATTCATTCCTTATTCATTTATTCATTGGCCTAAAGATTAGCTCAATTAGACATCATTACTATTTTAAACACCATCAATCTGTGTTCTGTGCCACTGTGTAAAATGTTGTTCTGTACTGAATACTTATAGGAAAAGAGTCAACTAAAACGTTGTGTCTCCTTTAAAGCGGTAATCAGCAGTAGAAGCAATAACATAGTGTCTTCGCCACCACTGTTTTGACAAAAAGCTGAGAAGTGGGGTTGGTTCATAGACAAAGCTATGAATGCAAGGTGCGACCACCAATAATATCAAAATGATAGTTTTAACCATGTTTTGGGGCTATATACTGTTTGTTTACATTTAATTTGTTGTTTGGCTTCCGGGTTAAGCGAGCAGTGTGGCTTGGCAGGCTTGTGTTTTGGAGGTTGAGAGCCATGTGTCCTTCTCCTCTCCTGAGTCCGTAAGGGAGTTGCAGCGATGGGACAAAGTTGCAGCGAATAACAATCATTGTTATAAGTTTTTAAAAAATGGATGTAGCAACTGCCTCACTGCATCCTTTGAACATGTTTTCAGTACCAATCAGTCCTTAAGAAAGTATTGCCTTTCCTCGCATTTGTGAGATGCATGCTGATTGCTGACAGCGCGTGTATTTGTTCATTTATGATTACCTGCTGTGTATAGAGCGGTGTCTCTCAGTCCCCGCAGGCAGCGATAGAGTGGAGCCCGCTCATCCTAATGTACCTCACAGACACATTCACAGTCACAGGGACTTCTCACTGATCAGACCTGTGGGGAGACAGAGACACAATCCAATGAGAGACACACATCACATAGCCATGCGGACATTACCTGGGCGAAAATGACTAAGGTAATGGATTTGCAGTCTAGCTAATGTGGACTTGGTTGGATACCACTGCATTGAGGCTAGCAGATCGATATTGAGCCATTAGAACATGAATTTGATAACATTACTGATTTGATCATGTCCAATTATCCTCGTCAATATACACAGAATTCAATTAATTGCATTAAAACAACACTGTTCTATGACTGCTTTAGGGGAGGAGCAAAACATCCCATAACAAAACAATCTACCGTAAGCCTAAAGTAGCCTAGGCTACATCTCATGCCTCCTCATCAACTGCATCACTTGACAGGCACAGAAATAGGTCCAAGTGATCTTTCACCACAGGCCTCCAGTCAACAAGTTCTCAGTATTTTAGGTTCAGCTATAATACAAAAAAATGCATAATGACTGTAGACTATTCTTCAGTGCTTGTTGTCAAATCCACAAAAATGATCTTCCTTGAAAATATGGTTTCAGGAAAAAAGATTTTGCCTTCCTATTTAAAGTCCTGTTTCAGACATTCTGTACTTGTTGAGTAGTTTAATAATCCAGAACTTGCATCCCATTATGGTCCAAACACACCATACCAACAGACCTGTGTCCCCACAACACTGGCACAGCCAGAGTTCAAGGAATAGGTCTTAGTAACAGCCAACAGAATATTGCCAATGAATAAATAGGTCTCAAGATGATTTTCGGAGAAACAATATCCCTTGTCTCTTCAACAAAACAAAAGATGGATAAGCAAAATGAACAAACAGTAGGCCTAGGTTACCAACAGCCAAAATAACAGAAAGGTATCCTCATAAAAAGGGAAACAAAGTGCAAACTGGTGAAGAGGCTCACCGGTGGCGTATCAAGCGGACAGGCAGGGTAGGGTGCTGCATAGGAGGCTGTGGCTCCAGAGTGAGAGGAGCCAGGGAGGGATTGTATGAGCACAGCGATCCAGAATGCCAGAGATCAAGTTACAGAGACGGTAAATATAGCAGTTGCCTATGACCTCCACAGGTCACTCAACACTCATTGGCATTCCAATTTGCTCTTAAAGGATTAGCATTAAGGTTTTTTATAGGCCACGAATAGGCCATGCTGTGTAGGCCAGCAGCAACCACTGGGATGTGCTCTCTCTGTTATCTAAAGGGGTTTTCATTGTAAACCTTCAAGGAATGGAAGTCAGTGAAATGTCCAGTTTCATCCAAAAGTGGAAAAATACTAATTTACACATTGATTATCAACAACTAACCATGGCCAGTTTATATTAAAAATATACAAATATAAATTATATTTATATTATAACGGGTGTATGACACCATTAGGATACAAACAGGAAGCTATTGTCATAACTTGTGTTAGGACTGTTTTAAGAATGGGGGTAGTTCTTCCGCAATATTACACTGTCCGGTTTGAAATGCATATCACATAATGGATAGTTGAGTGATGAAAACTGAAACCCTGGGCTGATGAGCTACTTTGAGTGCAGGGAAGGGCGTGGGTGTACTGTACGGGGGCACCGTTTATGGACTAACCGCCAATACACCAGGGGCTAGCAGCTCCCCGAGTTTCTATACCGCAGCAGTTGGCTAGAACCACATATCACACTACCAGTCCCAGGGCAAGCAAGTTGGCTAGCTAGGCTAGCTAACGTGTTAGCAGAGTGTGCGCGCGAACGAGTCAGAGCGCGGGCGTGTATTTTTTTATTACAAGGGACGGGTTTCTTTTTAGCTAAGCATCTGATTGTGACTCAAGACCACCGGTTTTTAACTTAGCTGCATTCATACTACGAGATTGAAGCATACACATTTTAGATAAACTATCAGAGTGGCAAGAAATCAACTGTTCCAAGGTTTGCCTGCAGCCACTGGCCAGTGGCCACTGCATTCTTCACTCACCCCCAGTCTGAGATCATCCCGTCTGTTGTCAGTCCGACTGGCAGAGCGTCCCCAAAGTGGCTTCTAGCTGGCCTATCGGCGTCGTTAGACCGCAGTTTTGAATATCGGTATGCTGAACCGATAACATTTGACATAAAATAGCTATCACTGCCTTTGCATTTCAATAGTTTTTAGCTGACCAAGTAGCAGACCTTTCTCTTTAACTGTGACGTTAGTTCAGCAAATAGCTGTCGTGGATTGGTTTATTCCTGTCCACGGACGTAAAAGCAGAGGACCGCCTCCTTCACGATCACCTTGGCGACGGATGTAAACAGCACACAGAGAAAAAGACCCCCACGCTAATTCAGGTCCACACACTCACGTTCACATCTGATCTGACATAGCCCACACAGCTGCTTGCAAAACAATTTTCTCTTTATCATAAATCCCATTGCGTCCGTGGGGTTCTAGACCCCACTCTGACTCTCTTAGCTTGCCTTTCCTTGATTGCTGTTCGTGGCCAAGACCACACACGGCTCGGAAAAAATAATCAAGATAAAACTCGACAATCCAGAAGAGGGCAGCGTTGTGTCATAATGAGAGCCTGTTACGTCACAACAAAGATTTTCGAGTCTCTCTGGTCACATAACCACAGACATGTTCATAGATGTCATGGTTACCGATAAGCATAGTGGTTATGACATTTCAAAATGTTAGATTTGGAATTCAGTAATACCACATAATATACACACACAACACCATTAAATATTGAAAAAATGTTTAATGCAAATGTTCAATGACAAACATTGAGCTTGGGCACCGCATCTCAATATGCTAGAGGCATCACTACAGACACTATGGTTCAAATCCAGGCTGTATCACAACCGGCTGTGACTGGGAATCCCATAGGGCGTCATTGCAAATAAGAATTTGTTCTTAACTGACTTACCTAGGTAACATAAAAATAAAAATCAATTAAAATGTGCATGTGTGTCCCTTGGTTATAAAGCATTTAGTTTGTTTCACAGCTACCAAAGCTGATAATAATAATGTAGTTATTTGCAGTCTAGTTATTCACACTGCAGTGACCAATTGTCTTTTTTTTGGAATTTAGGAGGGGGACACAGATAATTCACACAATACAAATCATTAATATAAAATTGTGTCATTGAATGTTTTTTCACCTCTTATCAAAAGAAAGGTTTAGAAGCCAACATAATCTTTAACATTATCATAGCAGCACCTCTATAAGTCCCATGCCCTAAAGAAAATGTGCCACATTAATTTGGATTTACATCGTTGTAATGGATTTGAGCTGAAATGGGGCCATTTTCTTTGTAACTTCCATCAAGGCAATGGAAGCTAAGACAACTGGGACTGGCAACAATACCACAGACAACTTCATAATAAGCCAGCTGTACAACAAAAAAAAAAGGAGGCTGATAGCAATGACTGCATCGGTCTTCAACATCTCAGTCAAAGTAACAGTAGAATAATTGAATACTACACTGTAGAAAGAACACCGCTGTTTATTCTCGTATGCATCTTTCTCTACACAGGTGACTAATATGGAGTTCAGAGGAATTACATCAATCTGCTCATCTGCCATTTAAATTGCATTCAATCATACAAACTCATACAGCCATCACTGAATGATACATGTTCCATACTTATATTTATGCCACACATATATACCTTTTCTAAACATTTGCATGTACTGTCGTAAACACATTTGGACAGCATTGTTACATTCAGGAGGCAGACAATCAGAAAACAGTCTCTATACTGGTTGAACTCATCGAACACACATATATCAGGTGTTTAGAATCATGCTAATTTCGATGTAGCTAGCTGCCCGGTTTACCTAGCCTGTAATGTGGCTGAAATTCTCAGATTCTTTTGCCACATTTAAACCATTCCCTTCAATACAACAGTAAGTGGTACATTACTTTACTATCCCTTTCTTCTTCCCACATTTTTACACAATGATGAGAATACACAAGGTTAGGTTGAATAAGCAGAAGGATTCATACCTACAACAGAACAGCAGGAGATATATGTACTGTACCTGATTATTGTGGAGCTGCATAATGGCTTTATAAGTAATTTGCGGTTCAGGATAGGCACTAACCCACAACAGCGATAAATATTTGTACTACTCCGGAACAAATAACACATAAATGAAGTATAAAGCATTGGCTATTAAACCCAGACTAAAGTAAGGTGGAATAGACCTGGAATAGATGCTGAACAAATCCTTTACCCGAAAACATACTGATCATGAAAATAACTAGTGCATCAATTCAGTGTGTGCTGACACTAGTAGGGAAAGCATCACACACAAATAAATAAATAAATATTATACATTAAAATGACAAATTTCTGCATTTCAAACATGTCAAACCCTAGCAGATGTAAGTTGATAACTTGATTCAGAATCCTTAAATGTGCTATGTTGATGATGATGAAACGGAAATAAAAGGCATCACTGCAGTATCAACTGAATGAACGGGCTCAGATGACTGTCGCATACCATTAGCCTATAGCGGATTCAATTTTCCTTTAATTACTGTACTGTGCAACTCTCAATTCGGTCACACATTGTTAGTAGTAGTGTCCACTGCCTACACTAAAACATTATTTCAGAAATCACGGGAAGCCATTACATCTAGGCATATGACATTATCTAAATGTACATTGAGCCATGGCTCCAGAATCAGATGAATGTTTTATTCCTTTATATTTGATTACATCTTTATCCCTTTAGACAGTACCACTCTCAATATTCACATTAATGCATTAGTGTGCCTGCCAGTGGGCGGGGTTATATCCTGCCTGGTTGGCTCTGTCCGGGGGTATAGTCGGACAGGGCCACAGTGTCTCCCGACCCCTCCTGTCTCAGCCTCCAGTAATTATGCTGCAATAGTTTATGTGTCTGGGGGCTAGGGTCAGTCTGTTATATCTGGAGTATTTCTCCTGTCTTATCTGGTGTCCTGTGTGAATTGAAGTCTGCTCTCTCTAATTCTCTCTCGGAGGACCTGAGCCCTAAGACCATGCCTCAGGACTACCTGGCCTGAAGACCCCTTGCTGTCTCCAGCCCCTTGCTGTCTCCAGTCCACCTGGTTGTGCTGCTGCTTCAACTGTTCAACCAGTTTCAACTGTTCTGCCTGCGGCTATAGAACCCTGACCTGTTCACCGGACGTGCTACCTTGTCCCGGACGTGCTGTTTTTCGACCCTCTCTCTCTACCGCACCTGCTGTGTCTAACTCTGAATGATCGGCTATGAAAAGCCAACTCACATGTACTCCTGAGGTGCTGACCTGTTGCACCCTCGACAACCACTGTGATTATTATTATTTGACCTTGCTGGTCATCGATGAACAAGGACTGGCCACCCCTCAGACCCTGGTTCCTCTCTAGGTTTCTTCCTAGGTTCCTGCCTTTCTAGGGAGTTTTTCCTAGCCACCGTGCTTCTACACCTGCATTGCTTGCTGTTTGGGGTCTTAGGCTGGGTTTCTGTATAGCACTTTGTGACATCGGCTGATGTAAAAAGGGCTTTATAAATACATTTGATTGATTGATTGCCAGTGCATACTGACTACATTAAAACATGGGTTCACTAACCAAGAGAAGCTGTCTAGAGTAAACCAAGTAGCCATCTAAGCGACATAGAAATATTATGCCTACCAAAAATAACGGACCCTTACCGCTCATTACAATGTTTTAATGACTAAATAAATACAACAAGCGGTATGAAATATGCTGCTATTGTCTAGTTTCCAATCTTTAGAGAGATCGAGCTCTACTAAGCACATCTTCCAATACTTTACGGTCTTCCAAATCAGACAATGACATAATACAACAAATGATGTCAATTAAGATTCAACAGGGAAACAAACAGCCTGTAAATTGGGATTTAAAGTGGCGGTGTCTCTTAGCTGTGAAGTACCAAGCAATGCCTTAGTTCTACTGTCCCAGACAACCGCTACTGACATAGTGACCTTTGCCCTCGCAATGACAGAAAATAACACCAAGCATGAGCCTCTTCACACAAAAGGAAAATGCATCAACAATGCAATGAACAGTACACAGAGTTCATACAAATCTTTGGTGAACACACAAAGCCTCTGTCTGCAATAGACCTGAGATACTTTGGCTCTGGCACAGAAGCAAATGTGTCAATAGGTGTTCAAACGTAATTTAGGCTTAACATGTACGGACGGTCCCAGACAGTGGAAGGATCCACACAAACTACATAAAAACACACTTAGGAAAGAACAGTCTCATGCAGCACTCTATGGTACATCAATGATTTCAGTTAGAGGCATCAATCTCCTATAAACACTATGATACAACTGGCCAAAGGAAAGACCATTTGAAAGCTCAACACGATTTGAGTTTGAATATCAAGTATCCTCCAAAAATACTAATCTTACTGAATTCAACGTAGGAGAACTAAACCTAACTTAGAATAACCCATCAAAAGCTATGGCTCGGTCTTGTGAGGAAGTGGAATGACACAACGCAATGAATACTTCCGTTAGCTACAGTACAATCAACCTAGTACACACAAAACAGAGTCTGTGGCACAGCAGTATACCATATCCTTTCATCAACATCCTCTGCACACCACAGGGTATGCAAATGGAAGATTGTCTTAAAGATAAAAGATACTGTGGTTGTACTCCGCAATATCTCCTGTGCTCCTTCCCCAAAAGATAGACTTTTTAGGAGTCACGGGCAGAGGCGTTACACCAAGACAAAGAGGGGACTCAGTCACACATAATACGCACACACCTTTCGAGGGCAGCATACAAGACACATTTGTTCTGATTAATTGGTGTGTGTGTGCATGTTGTGGTGCTGTGAGGTGAAACGCAAGCCAGTCAGAATCAGAGTCAGAGTCGCTGTTATTCCTGATAGTGTGTCCCACACTGAATGTAAAACATAAGATGGGCGTAAGGAGGGGTTCAGGGAGTTCTTCAGACAAGATTAGGATGGGGAAGGGTATTAGCATAGAAATATAATTACTAGAACTGCATTAACCATTCAAGTCAATGTGCCATGATAGGTGGACCGTTCTAGTTATTCTACTTCTATGGCGGGGGAGTTAAGGTTTTGGAGTTAAGGTTTGATAGTGGTTTGGCAGCAGTGGTAGTCCCCCGGCCAGCCTTAGGCACCACCAGGAGTTCGTCCCCGTCCTGGATACTGTAGGAGTGGAGGGCTCTGGTGTGGTACTTCATCTCCTCCGGCCCAAAGACACACTCCTTGTCGATGTAGTAAAGACGCATCTGATTGGCCGACAGCTGTACCACTGTCCTCAGCTGTTTCTTCAGCTCGGCCACAGTCTGGTCCAGGCGGATACTCACCTCCTCCACTTTGTCCTCGCAGTGCACCTCCACCTTGGCGTGGCAGCGGGGTCGAAGGTCGATCTCAGCCAAGGGTTCCAGCTTCCCGTATTTGGTCACCAGGCAGTGATACCTAGGACGGCAGGTAAAAACGGGTTTAGCAACACACAAACACACTACATTTACATCACGGTGAGCTTATTGTAATTCTTTTTAATGAATGAGAAGATTCGATTTTTAATGTACACATTTTAATAGGCACCTGATACTACAATTAAGCCAGTTAAGTATGTGCCAGATCCTTTTGAATGGATATATGCAGTCTCACTGGATCAGTGAAAGGAGAAGCACAGTGTTGTACACCTGTAAGGTAGCTCCTCCTCTGGGTAGTCGACATGGTAACGAATGAAGAACCTCTCCGAGTCCTCTCTCTCCCCGTCCGTCACCACACTGCCATTGAGCGATGATACAGAGGGCAGGCTGCGAGGATGAAGGTTGAGCTTTTCACTATCTAGATATATGGCACTGTTGAAGTATTGTGTGTGTGTCTGTGTTAATGCAATGTCACAGTGAGTATGTTTACAGGCACAGTAATAATTTGATATTAAACTGATTATGGCAGTAGGAAGATTATGCAATAGTCATGTAAACACCTCACTCTGCTTATCATAATCGGCGTACGGTCAAAATTTAAGTCAGCACACGCCGATTAAAACACCTGGTTTTCTGAATAATCTTTCAAATGATTAGGACATGTCAACACCTTAATCTGTGTTCCAGCGGTGTATTTAATCTGTCCATGTGCCGACACCAGCCGAGCGAGTCTCCCTCTTTAGCGCGAGTGAAGTGCGTTCGGAACAACTGAATGTATCCGTCTTAGAAGTAGTTTTCACAGACAAACTTTCTAATGTCCGAACTCTGAAAGAAAACTGCTTAACCAAAAATAACAAGGTGGCTGTGGTAGAATGTTTATTTTAATTGGCAAAAAAAAAAAATTGCCATCAGGTAACCTGTGTCCTTGTAAACAGGGTTGTTAGGGAAATTGTTCTTCTTGCAAAGCATGTAAACGTTTTAGTCAAACTACTACATTAAATCGCATTATTGTGTGCATGCAACCGCACTCAGTGAAAAATGAGATCTTTCAACTAATTT